>NC_083576.1:37600759-37655759 GCF_027579695.1 Neoarius graeffei | reverse complement strand
GGGCCTGTGGTTGGATCAGTAATGGGCACAGAGCTCCACTCCGACTCGGACGCCAGCAAGGTGGAGGTGGAGTACTGCTATGGGCTGGTATCATCAAAGACAAGCTTGTTGGACCTTTTCGAGTTGAGGATGGACTCAAACTCAACTCCCAGACCTACTGCCAGTTCCTGGAAGAAACCTTCAAGCAGTGGTATAGGAAAAAGTCAGCATCTTTCAAGAAGAACATGATTTTCATGCAGAATAACGCTCCATCTCATGCGTCCAAATACTCCACTGCGTGGCTAGCCAGTAAAGGTCTGAAAGGTGAAAAAAATAATGACATGGCCCCCTTGTTCACCTGACCTAAACCCCATAGAGAACCTGTGGTCCATTATAAAACGTGAGGTCTACAAAGAGGGAAAACAGTACACCTCTCTGAACAGCGTCTGGGAGGCCATGGTTGCTGCTGCACACAATGTTGGTCGTGAACAGATAAAGAAATTGACAGAATCTATGGATGGAAGGCTTTTGAGTGTCCTCATGAAGAAGGGTGGCTATATTGGTCACTGATTTTGTTTTTGTTTTGTGTTTGAATGTCAGATATGTTTATTTGCAAATCTGGAGTTGTCATATCAGTGTACCTGGTGAAAATAAATAAGTGAAATGGCTACACATTTGGTTTTTATTAAGTTGCCTAATAATTCTGCACAGTGAAAGTTACCTGAACACATACATATTCTCCTAAAATGGCCAAAACTAAAAACACCCCACTCTAACTTCCATACATATTCAGCTTTGATATTTATGAGTCTTTTTGTTTGATTGAGAACATAGTTGTTGTTCAATAATAAAACTAATCCTCAAAAATACAACTTGCCTAATAATTCTGCACTCCATGTAAATATATCTTTCAGAGTTTGGTTCAAATCCATATGACCAATCATGAATTACTATTTGAGTAAAACCACACTGGCTTCTTATAATTGATTGATGTGTGGTCACAATATCATTTATAAATCTCAACATGTTTTTGATAATTAAGTTGCACACTCCTGAGTAGTTTGACACCAAATTACTGAAGACTGGCAAAAAAAAAAAAAAATCCAAAAGGCAATTTGATATGATTTGAACAAAAGAATGATTCTAAAATATTACTGTACAACTTATTTTCCAAGAGATGTACTTGGATTTGATGCCCAAACAGTGGCCAGTTTGAGTGTGATTGCATTAGATAGTGGGTCTGTAGCTGAAACCCCCCCCCCCAAAAAAGTGCACACACGATTTTTTTGACCTCAACTACCAACTCGTGCATTTCAAACAATTGGAATATCATGAAAAAGTTATTCCCCCCTTAAATTTAATTCAAAAAGGTAAGCTTTCATATATTCTATATTCATTACATGTAAAGTGAAATATTTCAAGAGCTTTGCCGGCGAAGCTCGGCAGGTTTAGAATGAGTCGGTCATGTATTTAGATAAATATCTTCACGAGTTTTTATCATACAAGCATGATAAACATATTGGCAGAAACTTTATACTTTACACTTTCCTGTGTGCCCACTGCCAAATATTATAGTTTTTAAATTACCTAAATTAGATGAAACATAAAACTTGCCACCTTACTCAGTCACACTGGAGTTGGAGCCCACTTACACATTCATAAAAGACTATTCACATGGTAACAGAATGATGATCACTTTCACTTTTTCAGTTTGTTTCTCTTTCATGGTGGGATCACCCACTGTAAACAGGACAAAATGTCAGCCAAAGTTTAAACTATTTGGAGGTAAAACTTATTGCGAGACGGCACGCAGATTTTGTGCGCTTCCGATGATTCAGGACAGCGATTCAATTTCAGGACAGTGATTCAATTCATTATTCACGACAGCGATTCAATTTCAGGACAGCGATTCAATTCAATCTTGAGAACTGCAACACTGATGAGCGGTCTATTTCTGATAAGCATATCGGTTTATATGTGTGCGTTGTAGTGCATACACAGGAAAAATGACAGAGTAATTGTTCCAGAGTTAAAAGTATTTTCCTCAAAAATAGTTAATTTTGCTCTACTTTGAGTTTAGTGAGTAAAATTTGGAGTTGGAGTGGGAGCAAAATTACAGAGCAATTGTACAACAGTTGGTTATGGCTCTGAACTGAGTAAAATAGTACAAAGGTTAATTTCAAGACGCACTGAATAGAGTCAAATACCAGATAAATTAAGCTGTTTTAAAAAGCAGTTTTAAAACTGTGTTGAAATGTGTGAAAAAAACATTACCTTACCCATTGTGATGAACCATTTTGATCACTTGACCTGATGGGATTAAGAGTTGGCAATGGGAGGGGTAATCACTCTTCTCATTGAATGGAATAGTTTTTTTTTTACTCTTCTCATTGAATACCCCTCCCACTCCCAATCCTTTCTCCCAAAACAATAAGACAATTTTTTTTGATAACCAGTTAACTGTCCAAATTAATGGAGCAGATTTACGTTTTTGTACTTGATAAATTCCTAAGACTGAACAGAATCACCTCAAGTAATCAAAACAGTTCGTCACAATTGGTAATATGTTTTTTCACACATTCCAACACAGTTCTAAAACTGCTTTTTACAACATTTTTTTAAGCACAATCATGACATACATACTACAGAGATATTTTTGTAGCTGAACTTGTGCTGAATAAAAAAAAAGTCATACGACTTTGAAAATACTGCTTAGATTTGTTGAAATTGACAAAAATCAGAGCATGCCAAAATCATGAGTGTGCCAGAAAATACCCTCAGAGCCAGAGGGTTATAATTGTGATAATTATGGCTTATAGCTTGTGAAAATCAGAGATCCAGTATCTCAAATTATGAAAATATTTCCTAAGATCAATTAAAAAAAAGACTTATAATACAGAAATGTCCAACTTTTGAAAAGTATGTTCATTTATACACTCAATATTTGGTTGGGGCTCCTTTACTACAAATTAATGCAACAGTGCAGCTTGGCATGGAGGCGACCAGCCTGTGGCACTGCTGAGGTGTTCTTGAAGCCCACGTTGCTTTGATAGTGGCCTTCAGCTCATCTGTACTTTTGGGTTGGGTGTTTCTCATCTTCCTCTTGACAATATCCCATAGATTCTCTCTGAGGGTCTGGTCAGGCAAGTTGGCTGGCCAATCAAGCACAGTAATATCATGACCAGAAAACAATTTGGTTGTAGTTTGGGGACTGTGGGAAGGTGCTAAGTCCTGCTGAAAAAGGAAATCGGCATCTCCATCAAGCTTGTGAACAGATTGAAGCATGAAGTGCACTAAAACCCTCCTGGTAGATGGCAAAGTTGACTTTGAACTTGATAAAACATAGTGGACCAACACCAGCATTTACATGGCACCTCAAATCATCACAGACTGCAGAAACTTCACAATGGACTTCAAACACCTCGGATTCTGTGCCTCTCCACTCTTCCTCCAGACTCTCAGACCTTGATTTCCAAATGAACTGCAAAATTTAGTTTTACTTGAAAAGAGGACTTTAGACCACTGAATAACAGTCGAGTTCTTTCTCTCCTTAGCCCAGGTAAGACGCTTCTGACATCGTCTCTGGTTCAGGAGTGGCTTGATATTAGGAATGGGACAGTTGTATCCCTTTTCCTAAAGATATCTGTGCGTGGTGGTTGCTCTCGATGCACTGATACCAGCCTCAGTCCACTCTCAGTGAAGCTCTCCCAAGTTCTTGAATCAACTTTTCTTGATGATCCTCTCAAGGCTGTGGTCATTCCTTTTCACCAATGACCTTCTGTGGGCTTACCTTCCTTGTGGAGGGTGTCAATGATCATGTTCTGGACAACTGCAAAGTCTGCAGTCTTCCCCAAGATTGTGGTTGCATGTACTGAGCTAGACCAAAAGACACCTGGTATTTATGGTGTTTTACTCAAACTAGAAATTAAATACTCTAATAATTTTGAGACATGGTTTGGGGTGGTTTTTTTTTTTTGTGCTGTCAGCCATAATTACCAAAATTAAAAAAGAAAAATGCTTGAAACATTAATTTATGTGTAATGAGTTGAGAACATATTAAATGTTTACTTTCTTAAATAACTGATGGATAATATTGAACTTTTTCATGACATAATTGTTTGATATGCACTAATATGATGCATTTGTCAAAAAAAACCCCACTAATAAATCAAATTAATTAGCTCTGACCATGAATTATTATTACAGCTTCACCAGAGTGACCAGTAGCAACTTTGAAAAATGTTTCATATGGTCTTTTTTCAACAATAATTAACAACACTACAGTGTTTAATAAAATTGGTGGGTTTAAATTGACCATAGGTGTGAATGTGAGCGTGAATGGTTGTTTGTCTCTGTGTCAGCCCTGCGATAACCTGGCGACTTGTCCAGGGTGTACCCCGCCTCTCGCCCATAGTCAGCTGGGATAGGCTCCAGCTTACCTGCGACCCTGTAGAACAGGATAAGCAGCTACAGATAATGGATGGATGGGAGATGAACTGGATCATTCAGGAGAATTTATAGTCCTCTTAGCTCAATTATGTGGGATTCATAAATGTTGTAAAAAGTAATGAAATAATTTCTGCTGTTTCCGATTTTGTTTGTTTTTCCTTGAGCAGTGCTGAGTTTGGTGAGAATGATGCCAGCAGACAGAAAAATCACTTGTTATTCCTTGCTAGTGAAAAACTATCCTCTAAATCAGCAGGTGCAATTAGTTAAATAATAAACAAGAAAACAAATAGCAATATTACTGCAGTAGTACTCTTTTTAATAATCAGAGTGCAAATATCAGTGTTGCCCCTACCATTTGCCCCTACAGGACCCTGCACCTTTCCTCAACCCCCCCAATAGCACCCCGCACCTTTCCTCAACACCCCCCCCCCCCCCAAGACCCCGCACCCTTCCTCCCCCCCCCCACACACACACTGTCATGCTCCGCCCCGGACATCCACTCTGGAGATTACAGATCTCTCACTCCAGTGCCGATCCGGATCCGGGACAGGAATTCCTTCTCCCCTGAAATCACTTCCTGGTTTTCACTGCTGCTTATTTAAAGGCCTTTCTCAACTAGCGGATGGCGGCGGGAGGAGCCAAGAGGAGAGTCTGGCAAAGCGACGAAGAAGAAGCAAACACGGTCTGAATTCAAACCGTGAGGCGGTTGGTGACAACTGGGCTGGGAATGGTCTGGAGTTAGGTAGTGATGTACTAGGAAGTGAGGGTGAGGGAATGGAGGAGTCAGGTAGGAGTGGGGAAACAGGTAGTGTGTTTTCTTTGGATGAAGTAGGGCTTGCGGCGAGGGGAAATCACAAACGAAAAAACCCAAGTTGTACGGAGGATAGTTATTGTGAGGAAGGAAAAAAAGCAAGAGTTGAGAGGAAAGGAGTCGAGTATAAAGTTTTGGTGAAACTGCTAAAAGAAGGGACGAACTTCGATGACTGGAGCCCGGCTCTGCTAACGGTGGCATTACAGAAGGCGTTTGGTGAGGTGAGTGCCAAAAAGATTAGAAGTGGACTGTTGATGAAGTGCAAGGATGAGGAACAGCAAAAGCGCGCAATTAAGGTAAACAAATTAAATGGCTTTGAAGTCAAATGCACAGTGGCGTATGACAGGAGACTGGTGAGAGGGGTGATCTCTGGCATTCCACTATCTGAATCGGTAGATGTTGTTAAAGAAAGTATCACCAATGTTAGGGTGAAAGAAGCAAAGAGACTGAAAACCAAACGTGATGGGGTGTTAACCGACAGCCTTTCCATTATGCTTGCATTTGATGAACCTGAACTTCCCAGAAGAGTGCTGTTGGGATATATGAGCTATGATGTGAGGCTATACGTTCCCACTCCGCTTAGGTGCTATAAATGCCAAAGATTTGGCCATGTAGCAGCCGTCTGCAAGAGTAAACAAAGATGCAGTAAATGCAGTGAGGGACACGAATATGGACAATGTGATAAGGATGCTAAATTGAAATGCTGTAATTGTGGGGGAGAACACAGTTCTGCATATAAAGGCTGTGAAGTGAGCAAAAGGATGCAGGAGGTGCAGCGGGTTAAAGCTACTCAAGGATTGATGTACGCAGAAGCAACGAAGTCGGTGAAAAGGGTGGTAACTAATTCAAACACACCAGAAGTCAGAGAGAGGAAACAGTGCGAAAAGTGTGAGGTCATTACTGAAGATACAATGATTGTTTCCAAGAGTGACTTTGTTTTGTTTACAGCTACAGTTATCAACTGCACTGCGCAAGTTGACAGCCGCACTGAAAAACTACAAATCATTGTCAAAGCAGCCAAGAGGTTTTTGAATGTTAAAGAAGACATGCAATGGGAATCAGTCAGGGACGCCCTGAACCTGGCTGAAAGCATTAGTCAATATCAAGGATGTCGTGGTGGATCTGGATAATGGGATTGACCATATTGCAATGGAATGCCAGGAGCTTGATAGCAAATGGTCAAGAATTTAAAAATTATGTTGACTGTATGAGTATCAAACCTGGTGTCATATGCATTCAGGAAACCTGGCTAATCCCAAAATTGGATTTTAGTATCCAAGGATACTCCTCAGTTAGGAGAGATAGGGAAAATGGCAGGGGCGGGGGAATTGTAACATTAGTACAAAAAGGTATCCAATTTAGGGAAATCAAAAGGGGGAAGGAGTTGGAATATTTAGTATTAGAGGTCTGGACGGGTAAAGAAAGTATGATGATTATAAATTTCTACAACCCCTGTAGGCAGTTGGATTTGGGCCAGTTGGGAGAAATTTGGGAGGGCACAAAAGGTAGAGTAATGTGGTGTGGCGACTTTAACGCCCATAGTATACTGTGGGGAGATAGGACCGATGGAAATGGGGATGTACTGTTAGAATTTATGGATGGGGAAGGGGTAGTTTGCTTAAATGATGGGTCAGGGACTAGATATGATATGGCAAGAGGATCAGAGTCAGCGATTGACCTCACGTTAGCCACAGCAACATTGGCAGAAAAGTGTGAATGGGAGGTACTGAAGGATAGTACTGTGGGCAATGATCATTTCCCGATACGGATTCAAATAGGTATTGAAGTGGCAGTTGAGCGAGAAACTTTAGCTGAAAAATGGGTCTTGCAGAAAGCTGAGTGGGAGAAATTTAGAGAGGTTAGTGATGATATGCTGGCAGATATAGATATAAGCACAGATGTTGAAACACTAAGCTTGAACATTACTGCTGGTATACTTAGTGCTGCACACCATTCCAAGGACTAAGCCTAGAGAACTAGGAAAGATAGTTCCTTGGTGGAATAATGAGTGCAGGCAAGTAGTAAAGGGACGAAACAAAGCATTTAAGGTACTGAAAAGAACGCATAATTTTCAGGACTTAATTGAGTATAAAAGAGCGCAAGCAACTGTGAGGAGGACTGTAAGAACGGCCAAGAGGGAATACTGGAGACAATTTTGTGATTCAGTGGGCCGTGACACCCCAGTGGAGAAAGTTTGGGGCATGATAAGGAAAATGAAAGGGAGTGGGAAAGAATATGGCTATCCTGGGCTGATGGATGGTCAAAATATTGTCATTACTAGTAGTGGTAAAGCAGAGGTAATAGCTAAGACACTGAGTATGGTACATAGCTCAGATAATCTTAGCCCAAGGGAAAAGGCAGCAAGAGCTGAAACAGTGAGGAAATTCCAAATTAATACAGACAGTGTAGGTATACTTGAGCAGGAGCTGGATATGTTATTTACGATGACAGAGCTGAATAATGCACTTAGGAAGTTGGGCAAATCTTCTCCTGGAGGTGACAGGATTTGCTATGCTATGCTGGAGAATCTATCTGGCAAAGGGAAGGAAATACTTCTCTCTCTGTATAATAAGGTTTGGGAAGAAGAAAGAATTCCAAAAGGATGGAAGGAATCCATAATTGTCCCCATCAAGAAACCTGGCAAGGACCCGCAGATTCCAAGTAATTATAGACCCATAGCCCTTACCTCTCAAATGGGAAAGACTATGGAGAGAATGGTTAATGATAGACTAACATACATTGTTGAATCTGCAGGCTTACTCAAACACTATCAGAGTGGTTTTAGAAGGGTTAGGAGCACTGTGGATCCTCTAATCATGCTGGAGGATGCTGTGAGGAGAGCACAGGTGAATAAGGAATCCGTAGTGGCTGTCTTTTTTGATCTCGAAAAGGCATATGATTTAATGTGGAAGGACGGACTACTGATTAAACTGCACCAAATGGGGCTCAGGGGCAGAGTGCATGCATGGGTTAAGGAGTTTCTGACTGACAGGAGAATAATGGTGAGGATAAATGGGGTAATGAGTAAGCAGTATATTACAGAGAATGGAATTCCACAAGGGAGCATTATTAGCCCATTATTGTTCTCATTAATGATTAATGGTATTTTCAAAGATGTGGAGGGTTTTGTTGAAGTTGCATTATTTGCAGATGATGGCGCCTTATGGAAGAGAGGGAGAAATGTGGATTTTGTGACGAGCAAGATCCAACAAGCAGTGCATCTAGTAGATGACTGGGCTACCCAGTGGGGATTCAGAATCTCCACTGACAAAACCAAAATAATGATCTTCTCAAGAAAGAATCGTATCAAGGATATTCCTGTTAAAATTTCTGGAAGGGAGCTGGAAAGAGTAAATTCATTCAAATACTTGGGTATTTGGTTTGATCAAAAGCTTACATGGATTCAACATATCCAAACAATAGTGGATAGAAGCAAAAAAGTGCTAAATGTGATGAGATGTTTGTGTGGAACGGAATGGGGAGCAAGTAGGCCTGCGCTGAGAACTATATATATTGGTTTAATCAGATCTATTTTTGATTATGGGAGTATGGTTTATGGGTCTGCATCCAAAACATTATTGAAAAAACTTGATGTTATACAGCATCAGGCATTAAGAATCTGCTGTGGAGCTATCAGAACCACGCCAGTTGCAGCCATCCAGGTGGAAATGGGGGAAGCACCTTTGTGTCTCAGAAGAGAACAGCTAGCTGTTGTATATTGGGCAAACTTGAGGGGGCATTGTGCTAATCACATGAGTCAGGCAGTTTTGCAGCAATGTCAGGAGCGGCGAAGCACTAAGATAGGGAGCTTTGGTTGGAGCATTAAGGATACAGTGACAAAAATGGGCCTCTCAGAACTAAAATTAAGTCCCGCAATACCACTTCCTGCTGTTCCGCCATGGACTTTTGAAGAACTTGATGTTGACTTGGGTATACTGGAAAATAAGAACCAAGATGATTTTGACAAATACTGGGTGCAGAGTTATCTAATGGAGAGGTATGAGGATTGTCTGAAAATATTCACAGATGCATCGAAACAAACAGATAGTAGAGTTGGGGTGGGATATGTCATTCCTACATTGAAACATGTAGAAGGGAAAAGAATCACTGATGACCTGGCAGTATACTCAGGGGAATTGATAGCTGTGTGGCTGGCTTTACAGTGGGTTGAGGAGAAAAGACCAAGGAAGGTAGTGGTGGCGTCAGACTCCAGTTCAGTGCTGATCACCATCAAAACTGGACAATCAGAAACCAGGCAAGATATTGTCCTGGAAATTGTACTTCTTGCAAGTAATCTAATGAAGTCAGGGGTTGGCATTACCTTTGTGTGGGTGCCAGCTCATATAGGAGTCTTAGGGAATGAAATGGCTGACAAGTGTGCAAAAAAAGCGACTGAACATCCAAGCATAGATATGGCAGTAAACGTCAGTAAAGCAGAAGTGAAAAGTATGGTGAAACGCAAAGTAAAAGGAGAGTGGCAAACGTTGTGGGAGGATGGGCTGACTGGCAGACAGTTTTATAACATTCACAAAAAAGTAGGAGTACTTAGGCCTACGAGCAGGAGCAGGAGAGAGGAGAATGTATTTTCAAGGATGAGATTTGGACATACCAGTTTGAATAGTAATCTACATCGACTACAGAAACATGCTGATGGTAACTGTGTTTACTGTGGTTATCCAGAAACTGTAGATCATGTTTTTATACAATGCCCAAGGTACCAGGAAAACAGGCAAAGTTTAATAGAACAGTTAGAGAGAGAAAAGATTCAATTTAATTTGCAAGATATTTTACAAAGGAGTACTGGAGAGGTTTGTTTAAATTTTGTTTTTAGATTCCTGAAGAACACAGGACTGTTTCATAGAATTTAGAAGAACAATTTTTTTTTTTCCTCATATTATTTTGTATTTCCTTGTTAGGGTTAGACTTCAGATTCATACCCCAGTCCAGCTGGTGGCGGTAATGCACCATTAACGTTAGTTTGCCAACCGCCATAAAACCTAAAGAAGAAGAAGAAGGCCTTTCTCAAACTCTGTTTTTGCCAGAACGTCTCGTTTGCTTCTCTAGCCGTTTCTGTGCCTCTCTTGCTCCTCATGGTTTTTCTGTCTAGCAATTTCTCTTATCCATGGTTTTTGCACTAGCGTTTTTCTGGTTCTTGGTTTTTTGCACTAAGGGTTATTTCTGGTTGATGGTTTCTTGCACTAAGGGTCTTTTCTTGTTTATGGTTTTTTTTGTGCTAGCGTTTTTGTCTTTGCCTTTCTCATGTTTTTGTCAAGTTGTTTGTTCTCATTTTGCCCGGACTATTTTTGCTATTTGTTTTTTGTCCTGTTTGTTTATCTTTTGCCACACCCTTTCTTCCCTGTATTAAATCATCTTATTTATTGGATTACTATCTGTGTTCTGTTTTTGGATCCTAACTTCACCATACCTCCACCAGCTCTAACACACACACTGACTTTATGGTAAAAAAAAAAACACCCCCTGGAGTGCAGCCACTAGGACCATGTGTTAAGTGTGCCTGCTCAAAAACGGGAGAGGTGCAGGCACTAGGACCATGCAGAAACATTCCCCGCTCAAGATGCACTCTCCTCTTGTGTGCTCAAAAATGATTCGATTCAAACAATAGTTAGCAATGTCAGATATAATATTATCACTGTATAGAATTGAAAGCATTATGACCAAATAGAACACATCAAAATACTACAGACATTCTATAGAGAATAGTCATTTATGACAATATAATATAATACAGTTTAGGAGAAAAGAAGGAAAGATGACAGAATAGAATATGACAAAATACATATATATTTTCTGTACAGAATTAGATGACAATATAATGGAATTATCACTGTATAATGACAATATAATAGAATTATCACTGTATAGAATAGGATAGAAAGCCTTCGGTGCATTACAAAAGCATCTATGGTCTTGGCATAACATCAAGAGAACCACCAAGTTGAAAGTATACAACACCACAGTCTTACCATCTCTGCTTTACACCACCTTATGCATGATGCTCTACCATAAACATTTCAAGGAACTGACCAGGCTACAACTCCGACACCTGCATCAAATCCTCAAAATAAGATAGTAGACAAGGTCCCCGATGTAGAAGTACTCAGGTGAGCCAAAACAGTACATGTGGAAGTCCTCACCACAGCCTCCCAACTTTGTTGGGCTGGGCACATCTGGCGCATGCCTGACACGCGACTACCCAAAGCCGTTTTCTACAGAGAACTGAGCCTAGGAAAGAAGAGACAAGGAGGACAGAAACTGAGGTACAAAGACGTTTTAAAGAGGAACATGAAGAATGCTGGAGTTATCGATCAGATGCGGGAAAGGGATGCCTCAGATAGAGCAACATGGCGAAGCATAGTTAAAAGCTCTATCAAAGGGAGTATACGAGAGCGCACAAAACAAGATATTCCAGAGCAGCTCAACCAGGCCCTTCATGCCACCACTGGGGACGGCTCTGTTGCTCTGGTGTGGGCCTTGTAGCCCATCTGCGTTTCTGCGCAGCCTAATGAAGCAGTCATCATTGCTAGCAATGGACAGCTGATGACGACGAGCAATGTCAGAACTCCCCCAAGCGGCAAAAGATGGAGGACATACTTTTTTTTGGGGGGGGGGGGGGGGGGGAAGGGGAGTAATGTCTTCAGACACTCTATATCAAGTTAGCTAACATTATGTTATGAATATTCATCATGAGATCATGTTGGAATATCACTTTGTAAACATCTTAGCTAGCCATAGAAAATGACATTTTTAACGTGTTATTTCAAATGAGCAGTCAGTCTACTACTGTACTTCTTCACTCAACACATAAATCAGTGTAGTGAAAGAAAATGTAGTGAGTGAAAAATTACAGAAAGAAGAAATAAGCTGTTCAAATTTCTAATTCGAATTATCCCCTTCGGACATAATGTCTACAATTGTACACATGAAGTTCCATAGCATTTTTCTTTGTGTCTGAAGGGGTTATAAATCAATTAGAACTATAAATGGTTCATATGCCATTTTAATCTCTATACCACTTTCATTCATGAAAATATTTTAATTTGGAAATAATTTACTCTGTGACTCAGCAGTGACAGCTATCAGGGACAGGTGATAGGCAGGGACTAGGAACAGCATGTAGAAAATGGAGACATGAGCAAATTACAGAATCAAGCAATAAGGTATGAGAGGCTGTGGTAGAAATGGGTGACAAATTAAAGCCAAAATAAAGTGGCCACCAGATGGCAGGAACTTATTAGTGAGGCCATCATGAGTCTCCAGAATATCTTCAGTGATCCTTGCCAAGTCTGTGAAACTGTATGGGATGTATGACCTTTCCTCTAAGATATTCCCTCATTTATGTACAACCTTTGTTTAAAATCAGGTAATTTAACTGAGATCAAGATTTCAAGATTTCTTTTACAAGAGAGACCCAAGGACAGCAAGCAGACCTCAGGTAGGAGTATCAGAAAAAATGAAGCCCTTTTGAAGATCTGTGTCTGTACTTTGTCCCTCCTACCTTTGAAATCAAAATTCTGCTTCTGCCCGAATAGAACACTACCAGCTCTCCTGCTGAAAGTGCATCCCCTCAGCACAGGACTCACCACAGGATCAGTGTCTTTGATCCAATTTGGATCCAAAAAAGAAAAGGAAAAAAAAGGAGTTCCATTGTAAAAATTGTTTGAATTATTGTTCTAAAATAAATGTGAGAACTTAAATATGACTCCTTTAACTGTTTGTTCAGGTCCAAATGCTCTGTAATAAGATCCACAGGAAGGGGTCCTGCAGGGGTCCATCCTCATCCAGTATGCCCCCCCCCAAAAAAAAAGCCAGTAAACTTAGAGGAAACACTGAATATATTAATGCCTTCATTTAGATAAAACTTTATCCTTTCTGCAACTAAGATTGGCGGGAACAAAGATTTTGTTTATCTGGGTTATTTTAGTCACCATTTGGCAGAGCCATGTGGAGAAGAAAACATGTATATGGTTGCATCAGATTGAGGGCAAGTTGACAAGGACCACCTTGTCACCAACAGCTGATAAATAATTCAACAGATTCATCGTATGAGATCAGGAGAAGAGGAAAGGGTAGAAAGGGAAGGAAAGCAAACCTACTACCCAAGCATAGCACTGTATACTCTCTGTTGGATTTTTTTTTATTATTTATTTTTAAATTGTTTATATCCAGCAGCCAGTTTTACAACCAGCAGTACCAGCATAAATTATTCAGACATCATAGAGCATAAAATGTACAGTAATAAAGCAACCAAGAAGTACAGGGTTTAGCTCATATGAAACAGCATGAGCAATCCATGAGCTGTCTCCATGTAAATGCCCTGACAAATCTGACAAAAGCTAATGCAAAAATGGGCCTATCAATATTATACAAAAGCAATTTTTTTTTTTTTTGGGGGGGGGGTGGGGGGGTAGAGATCTGGCTGAGGTGCATCTCCATCTGAATGGAGAGATATTTCATAGGTATCGTCATGTTTAAAGACTACACTTGTCATACATTTGGATTCCAACCTTGCACAGTGCTCTGCTGGACTGAGAGAAAATGGCTTGGTCAGTGCCATGGCAACAATATGTTTTTTCCTTCTCCTCACACAGATGCATGTAATTTCATCCAACGACCATTTCATCCAATAGTTAAGACATTTAATCTAAAGCCTTTTTCATACACACTATCAATTATTTTATATTTCAGGTATTTGTTTGTTTGAAAAAAGGAGGAATTCTCAATGGAATGTGACCGAAGCAAAACATTTTTGTAAAATGAAAACGAAACCGGAAATCAGTGTGTGTCAACTTCAGGTGCATTCGGCTGGGGCTGCTTGGGGGAGAGATTGTTTTTATTAGACCAAATTACATTGAAAATCTACACTCACACTTGCCAGATATCCTTGGCAAGTGCAAGATATGCGATATGATATCCAGACATGAGGAAATGTGCATTTTCTCAGTCTTTATATAGGCATGCCGATGCCGCTTGATCATGTGCAGGTGAGCCTCATTAACAGCGTGCGAGTACGCACTCGGGTGCGCTCCGGACCGCGTGCGCGCTGTTAATGAGGTTCACCTGCACATGATCATGAGGCATCAGCGTGCCTATATAAAGACTGAGAAAACGCACGTTCAGTGTGAAGTATCACGTCACGTCAGTGCGCATTACCGAGCCTTATTCTCCCATGTAGATTCCGTGGTTTTCCAATCCTGTTCCTTGTTCTTAGTTTCTGTTTTTGCCCGATTTAGCCTGTTTGTGCTTCGCTCGACCTTCTGCTAGTTTCATGTTTATATGAGATTGCCTGCTGTTTTGGATTGTTTTACCTGTGTTTTTTCACAATTGTTAATAAACATTACTTCTGCACTTGCATCCGTCTCCTACCACTCTCAGACAGTGGGAGGTATCTATAGGTTATTAGGTATATAAATTGCAGGAGATGCAGTCATAAACCTGCTTAACCCTCTGGGGTCTGAGGGTATTTTCTGGCACTCTAATGATTTTGGCATGCTCTGATTTTATCATCAATTTCAACAAATCTAAGCAATATTTTCAAAGTCATATGACTTTTTTTGTATTCAGCACAAGTTCAGCAACAATAATATCCATGTAGTACGTCATGATTGTACTTTTAAAAAAATAAATAAAAGATGTTGTAAACAGCAGTTTTAGAACTGTGTTGAAATGTGTGAAAAAAACATGACCTTACCCATTCTGTTGAACCATTTTGGTCACTTGAGGTGATCCTGTTTAGGAATGTATCAAGCACAAAAACTTAAATCTGCTCCATTGATTTGGACAATTAACTGGCCGTCAAAACAATAGTTTTGGGATAAAGGGTTGGCAGTGGGAGGGGTATTCAATGAGAAGGGTAAAAATTTCCATTCATTCAAGGAGGAGAGGGAAAACCCCTCCCACTGCTAACTCTTAATCCCATCAGGTCAAGTCACAATGGGTAAGGTAATGTTTTTCACACATTCCAACACGGTTCTAAAACTGACTTTTACAATAGCTTCATTTATCTGGTATTTGACTTTATTTTGATATTTGACTCGATTCAGTGTGTCTTGAAATTAACTCTTGTACTACTTTACTCAGTTCAGAGCCACAACCAACTCTGTTACACAATTGCTCTGGAATGTTGCTCCCACTCCCACTCCAAATTTTACACTCTAAACTCAAAGTAGAGCAAAATTAACTATTTTGAGGAAAATACTTTTAACTCTGGAAAAAACTGCGAAGTCATTTTTCCTGTGTATGCACTACAGCGCACGCATATCAACCAATCTGCTCATAATAAACAGAAGAAATATTTACACTTACTCGAACTGATCTGTGGCTGGATCAAGTCGATGTAGAAAAAAATTTTTTAATTAAAAATATAAATTTAATTACAAAATTTAAAAAATGGCACCACTCATCATCAGTGTCGCAGTTCTCAAAATTGAACTGAATCGCTGTCCTGAATCAAGAACTGAATCATGAACTGAAATCACTGTCCTGAATCACCCGAAGCGTATAAAATCCTCACAACAAGTTTTACCTCCAAATAGCCTAAACTTTGTCTGACAGATTTTATCCTGTTTATGGTGGGCATTCCTGAGAGAAACCAATCGACACCAAAAGAGTGAAAGTGATCATCATGTCGTTACCATGTGAATAGTCTTTTATGAATGCGTAATTGTGCGCTCTGAGCTCCACTTAAGGTGTGAGTGAGGAAGGGGCCAAGTTTTAGGTTTCATCTAATTTAGATAATTTAAAAACTATATTATTATTTGGCAGTGGGCACACAGGAAAGTGTAAAGTATAAAGTTTCTGTCAATATGTTGATCATGCTCGTATGATTTCTCATCTCATCTCATTATCTCTAGCCACTTTATCCTTCTACAGGGTCGCAGGCAAGCTGGAGCCTATCCCAGCTGACTACGGGCGAAAGGCGGGGTACACCCTGGACAAGTCGCCAGGTCATCACAGGGCTGACACATAGACAACCATTCACACTCACATTCACACCTACGGTCAATTTAGTGTCACCAGTTAACCTAACCTGCATGTCTTTGGACTGTGGGGGAAACCGGAGCACCCGGAGGAAACCCACGCGGACACGGGGAGAACATGCAAACTCCGCACAGAAAGGCCCTTGCCGGCCCCGGGGCTCGAACCCAGGACCTTCTTGCTGTGAGGCGACAGCGCTAACCACTACACCACCGTGCCGCCGCTCGTATGATTTAAAATTTAAAAAAAAAAATCACAAAGATATTCATCTCAACACATGACCTACTCATTCTAAACCTGCCAAGTTTTGTTGGCGAAGCTCTCCACCCCAGAGGGTTAATGCACTCCCTTAAATGAACTATGGTTTGTTTATATTTTGATCTTGTCGTACATATTGTTACCACATATAAAATAGAGCGTGCATATGAAAAAGGCTTTGATGGTACTTGATGCACTCCCTTAAATGAATTATGGTTTATCTCTCAATCCTGTTGCACATATGGTCACCACATATAAAATAATTGATATTGCGTATGAAAAGAAAGACTTTGATGGTGCGTAATAAAAAGGCTTTGGAAGAAATGTCTCAACTATTGGACAAAATAGTCATTGGATGAAGTGTCCTGATCCCTCTCTCACACATTTTAAATCGACAGGTCTATACTAATTTAAAGATATTTCCTACCATCTGGTGGCCATCTGAGACAGTACAATGGAAATAACCACCACTGGACCATATAAAACATGGCATTTTATATTGTAAAAGGCACAACATTCAAAATGTGCCAGAAGTTCTCTGACTGCATTACATGACAGAGCCAGACTGAGACAATGGAGTCAGGAATTAATAAAACCTAACCATTTTCCAGGATGCACTTAATCTGGCCCTCTCAAGAAAAATCTAAGACAACAACGCATAATGTGTGACACAGCCTTGATAAAACCACCAATACATTTTCCATGGAACAAAGCACAGGGGACTTTGTGGTTTGCACTAAAATGACAAGTTGTGCAGGGCTTTTCCCCCTGTTTTTCAAGACAGAAAAAAAGAGAGGCTGGTAAAGCAACATGTTTTCATAGTACAACATAAGTGAAAACCGGAAAACTTGTCTTGTGGGTGTTCCATAACATTAAATCTAACTATAAATGGTTAAATAAGTATGCATTAATAAATTTAAATGGTTGGAACATAGACTCACCAGCCACTTTAATAGGAACTTGTTCTCGAGTCTGTGTTCTTGATTGCATGTCAAAGACATCGTTCAAAAAACATTTTTTTCAAAGTTAACTTCCTTGGTATTAATTAAAATTTAAAATCTAGAATGGCAAAATGTGAAGAGGTTTACTGAGCACGAGATATTAATTCATTTTACACAGGCAGTCTTTTAGAACTCCAAGGACAGACATTATATCAAATCTGCATAGAGAATAGTCATATTTACATTGGCTAATGTTAATGTTCATGAGTCCACAATCAGGAGAACACTGAACAACAATGGTGTGCATGGCAGGGTTGCAAGGAGAAAGCCACTGCTCTCCAAAAAGAACATTGCCGCTCGTCTGCAGTTTGCTAAAGATCATGTGGACAAGCCAGAAGGCTATTGGAAAAATGTTTTGTGGACGGATGAGACCAAAATAGAACTTTTTGGTTTAAATGAGAAGCGTTATGTTTGGAGAAAGGAAAACACTGCATTCCAGCATAAGAACCTTATCCCATCTGTGAAACTTGGTGGTGGCAGTGGGTTTTTTTTTTTCAAAAGATTGTGTACAGTCTTTTGTATTTGTAATTATTTGCATCTGTACATGCACGACCCCACCAGCTCTGCTGATCAACTTATTGTGTTTAAAGTTATTCATTCATTATGAGTTGGAAAATTATCCATCCGTTGAGTTCCCTGACATCTCAAACTACCTGGTGCTGCAGACATCGTTCTACACAGGGACACAGATGAAAACCTGGAAGAGCATGGAGACGTACAACTTTTTATATGTGGCTGGATTAAAGATCTGGGGATCAGGGCACTACAAGATAAATCCTGTATTGTTTTTGCCCAGGTAAATAACAGTTGCTGGGTTTTTTGTCCGAGTCTTTGCAATGGTTGCTAGGACACTACAAGTTTTGGTATCGGGTATTAAAAAAAAACAACTGCCGCTCGATTTCCAATCTTCCCTGCTCTTCTCTTCTAGCATGCATCACAGATCCATAGAATTACCCACAAACGTATCTCTCTCCCTCTCTCTCTGTGTGTATGCGCGCACACTGTGTGTGTGCGATCTCCAGTCACTTTTGATTCTTTTGACTGCTGAGAATCCCTGGTCACAGATGCTACTTGATAGGGGGCTGGTAAACACTGCATGCACAATTAGAATATCATGAAAGTATGTACACGTGCGCCTGAAGTAAGCCAATCAGAATTGCTGTTACAAATTGGGAAGAAAAAAACAAAATGATGATCACAGGAGAGGTGAGGATGCTGGTTAATATGTCCTGTTTTTTGTAATGTACTCGCTCGAAAATCATTTTTGTGTTTAAAGGATATGGGACATGAAACATAAATGCACGCTATATCAGTTTCTTTCCATTAAAAATATGAATTAATTGCAATCAACAAATACAAAATCATCTATTAAATTCAGCAAAATCGCTATATTCGTGATGATTATATGGCATTTCTGCTCGACTTCCGATATGCATTTTCTACAACCGGAAGAGCCGCTGTCACGTGATCATACGTCACAAAAACTTTCAGGCACAGCACAAGCGGGTAGATGAATGGAGAAGTGGATGACAAGAAAATTGTTTTTATAGTCTTTAATGTACATTGAACATCATGGTGTATTGTGCTGCTTATGGTTGCAATAATTCCAATGGGAAATGCCCTGGAGTAAGTTTTTTTTTGCATTCCCCAAGGACCCGAAGCTGAGGAAAGTGTGGGCTCACCTGCGCATGCGCAGTAGTGATGTGTCGGTCGCGAACGATCCGGTTCAAAGAGCCGGCTCTTTGAAGTGAACGACAGGAGCCGGCTCTTCGGTGGGAGCCGAGTTGGGGAGCCGAATTAGTTTTTTGTCCTTAGGTGCCTCAGAGAGAGAGAGAGACTTTCACAAAAAAAGTTGCTGTCCGATTGCGTCTTTGTGTTGTCCATTACCATTCAAAGGAAAAAAAGTAGCATGGTGTACGCCTACTTTTTTTGGTTGGGGGGGTTGATGTCATTCACAGCTGCGAAAATACGAAAATTGGTGTAATGCTTAAAGCTGTGGAGCGCAGGGGAGAGGAGTCTAATATTTTATTTAATATTTTATTTAATAAAATATTTTGTTGCACATTGTTCTGTGTTTGTTAAAATAATTTCCAACTTTGCTTCATAGTTTCTTAGGCCTGATTTATACTTCATAATTTATTTTGTGGCATTTTGTTCAAGGTCGAGTGTGAAATAAAGCCATAAAGGATAAACAGTTGATGTCTTCTGTGTATTTTATATTGGTAATATAACAGTTTTGCATTATGTTTGTGAGAAAATAATTTATTAATTGGTAAGTAAGTTTTATTTCTATAGCTAGAACATTGTTACACTGCTATACTTTACAAAGCTTTACAATGGCTACAAAAACTAAAAAATAAAATGGAAAACATCCTATTGATAAAATATAAATAATAATGTAATTAATTAACTAGTTAATTGCAGCAATTAAATAAAAAATAAAATCTCAGGAGCCGTTTGGGAGCCGAAAGAGCCGGCTCCTTATAGTAAGAAGAGCCAAAAGAGCCGGCTCCCGAAAAAGAGCCGAAATTCCCATCACTACTGCATTGCGCAGTAGGCTTCGCGCATGCGCAGTAGGCTTAGTAGGACAAATCCAAGAGGTAGGATAACTTTACAGAACACCTGTTGAAAAAACTTTGCACCTACTGTTTCCCACAAACTGTGTTCTGACCATTTCACTGAGGATTCTTTCAACATTAATACTCAGGTACTGAGCGATATTAATTGCCAAGCCAAATTTAAGAGGCTACTTAAAGATGGAGCCGTTCCCAACGTCCCAATTCAGGAACAAGACGGCGGAGTGAAACCCAAAGTGCTACGGCCACCACGAGGTGCATTCGCTAAGCGACTGAAAGCCGAGGTAAGGATTAGTATTATAATTTTGGGTGTATCAATTATTGATTATCATAATTCTGACTCGTTTCGCCATTTTGAATGTTTTCATCTCAGACTCTGGAAGCATTGTATCTCAATCAATCTCGAAAAATATCAGCAAAAAAAAAACTAGCTTGCAACGGACTTTAGCTAGATCTATGATGAACTTTCAATGTATGATACAAAAATAATACTTCTTTCAACAGATCATTAGCCTTTGAGCAGAATTGTTTTTAACTTACTAGGAAGTGTTATCAAGCCGACCGCTTTCAGTTTCATGGGGACTGAATGAACTCTCACTCTCAGAATCATCTGACCCGTCAGAGTAAAGACAAGATCCATGTTCATGTGAATTTCCAGCTATCGGTTTGAATTGATAGGGTCTAACTTCACATCTCTGTGAAACATCGGGAATGTCACTGTCGATGGTGTCCATTTCGGTAACCTGTTTACATTAGATTCCCAAGTGCTGGCTCCTTGGAAAGTTTTTGTTACGTCACGGGTCACGTGACCACCTACAGTAACTCATTAACGAATCCTTGTTTTACGCTGATGTATAAAAACACTTGAATAAATGTGATGATTTTCACATTTTTGACGCCCTGCAGTGATTTAGATGGCATTTCTTATGTCCTTTATACATAATTATGCCCAGAAAAAAATCCATGTCCCATATCCTTTAAAGAAGCCAACCATAGGTGCGCCCAAACAGGCCTAACTCGCTAAAATAGTTCTGCCCGAGCGTCTTGGTTGGGCAAATCGGGCATTTGGGCAATGCCTGCCGTTGAGGCTAGAACTTGCTTCTGCCTTTTATTGACTAAGATTTCTGCTCTGCATCTTGCTCGACCCTTGCTTCACCCTAACTGTGCTTGTGGATTAACCTTTTGGATTTGTTCACCAGTTGACTGAAGGTACGCCCTCTCTCTTGCAATTGCATCCTTCAGCTGCCTGCAAAACCTGACAGAATACTTTGCCACCATCATGGATACAGCAGAGAGAATTAGCAAACTGCTCTTTCAGCACAGGGACACTTATTAAGAGCTTACCATCAGATTCCAAGTGAAATGGAAGTCCGAATCTCCCAACTCACTGCTGCAGTGTCGAGGGCACTCCTAATGCGTCCCCTGCTGACCGCTAGCTCTCCCACGCTCATGCCAAGACTGAATTTTCCAGGGAAGTATCTGACTGTAAGGGCTTCTTGCTGTAGTGCTTACTCTTCTTCGCAGCTCAAACAGGTACTACTGACCAACAGAAAATTGCTCAGTTTATTAACCTACTTACTGGTAAGGCGCTCCATAGGGTGACCATTGTATAGGAAAAGGGCAGCGAGCAAACATCATATGAGTGCTTTATGGAGCTGTTTAAGAGTGTGTTCGATCACTGTCTGGAGGGCATGGAGGTCAGCAAGTGGCTGCTAACCTTCTAGCAGTGGGACAGAAGGTGGCTGAATAAACTTTGGAGTTCTGCACCCTGGCTGTGGGGAGTGGATGGAACAAACCAGCCCAGAAGGCCACTTTTCACCAGGGCCTCCAATGGAACACAGTGGCAGAGAATGCATTCAAGTTTGCCTTCACCTCTGTCCCCATCCTCAATCACCCTGACTCCACAAAACCCTTCACTGTGGAAATAGATGCCTCTGAGTTGGAGTGGGGGTAGTGCTCTCACAATGTTTCAGAGAAAAACTTTAGTTACACCCAGTGACATTCTTTTCTAGAAAACTCACACCGGCAGAGCAGAACTACAACATTGGTAACCAGGAACTCTTGGCTGTCAAACTAGCCTTAGAGGAGTTGGCTCAAGAATGCCACATACCCATTCATCATTTATACATATCACAAGAACTTAGAATACCTCAAGTCAGCTAAGAGACTGAACCCACATCAAGCACACTGGGCCTTCTTCACCAGGTTCCAGTTTACCACTGCATGTCAGCCCGGTTCCAAGAACACAATGGTTGAGACCCTGTCTTGAGTACACTCCCCCATAACCGCTGCCCAGGAACGAGCACCTATCGTGCCACCCAAGTGCTTCATCAATACACTCACGTGGGACATAGACAAAGAGCTGGCACAAGTCCAACCCTGCCACATCCTGGAAAACTGACCCTCAGATCTGAAGTACCACCATGGCTCCTGGGCTGACTCATCACCTGGGCACATTCCACCCCAGCCATGGGCCACCCAATCAGCCACCATATCTTTCAGCTGCTTCAAATTAAATATTGGTGGCCAAATATGCACACAGATAAGAATTGGTTTACAGTCAAGCCGGAAAGTCTGCACACCCCTTTCACCTTCTCCACGTTTTATTATGTTACAGACTTATTCTACAATAGATTGAGTTCATTTTTTGTCATAAAATTCAACACAAAATAGCCCATAATGACAAAGAGAAAGCAGGTTTTTAGACATTTGTGCTAATTTACTAAAAATCAAAATGTAAAATATCATATGTACACAAGTGTGCACACCCAAAAGTGAGCTTAGGTGCATTTTGTTTCCACTAATGCTGCTTGAGATGTTTCTACAATGTAATTGGAGTCCACCTGTGGTAAATTCAATTGATTGGACATGATCAGGGATTGCCAACACCTGCCTCTATAAAGGTCCCACAGTTGACAGTGCAAGTCAGCACAAACTCCAAGCCATGGGGTCAAAGGAATTATCTGCAGACCTCAGAAACAGAATTGTGTCAAGGCATAGATCTGGAGAAGGGCAAAGAAAAATTGCTGCAGCTTTACAGGTCCCAAAGAGCACAGTGGCCGCTGTCATTCGTAAATGGAAGAAGTTTGGAACCACCAAGAATCTTCCTAGACCTGGCCGCCCGGCAAAACTGAGCGATTGGGGAAGACAGGCCTTGGCCAGGGAGGTGAGCAGGAACCCAAGGGTCACTCTGACAGAGCTCCAGCATATCCTTGTGAAGATGGGAGAACCTTTCAGATGATCAACCATCCAGGCAGCACTCCACAAATCAGGCCTTTATGGTAGACTGGCCAGATGAAAGCCACTCCTTAGTAAAAGGCACATGACAGCCTGCTTTGAGTTTGCCAAAAGGCACCTAGAGGACTCTCAAACCATGAGGAACAAGATTCTCTGGTCTGATGAAACCAAAATTTAACTTTTTGGGCTGAATACCAAGCATCACATCTGGAGGAAACCAGGCACTGCTAACCTGGCTAATGCCATCCCTACAGTGAAGCATGGCAGTGGCATCATCATGATGTAGGGATGCTTTTCAGCATCGGGAATGGGGCAACTAGTCCTGATAGAGGGAAAGATGAATGCAGCTAAGTACACAAAGATCCTTGAAGAAAACCTGCTCCAGAGCGCTCTGGACTTCAGACTGCATCAACCAAATATTAGGCTAAGGGTATGTACAGATATGTAACCCCCAAGTCTAGGCTAAAAACATATCTGTTTAGTCAAGCCTTTTGTTAATGGTGTTTATGAGGTAAAGGAGTAGATCTGGAGGGTCCTCAGAAATGGAGTGTTTTGGTAAACTGGGATCTGTGGATGCTATCAATCCCCCACTCGCTTGCTCACTCCAGTGCGTTGACGGTGTAGTGGCTGGCTGCCTTATGTCCCAGGGCTCCCTCATGCCTGTGTTACCTTCTGGCTCTCCCCTTTTAGTTATGCTGTCATAATTTTGCCGGAGTCCCTACTTGTACTCAGCGCAAAACGTATATTGTTTCTACTTATTCAGGTGACATTGGGCATACCTAACAACCGGTGCCCCCCCATCTGTCCCTCTGAGTTACATGTCAATCCTGAGATCGAGATGCTGACCTCTTCTGCTCCTCGGACCTGCCTGATCCATCCTGATGCCCTGTGTCTGGTTGGAGTCTCATCACATCGCTCCTGTGGAGGACGGCCCCATACGGACAGTTGAAAATCACACTTGGAAGATGCTCTGGACACTTACAGTAATGCTTTTATGGCTGAGGACTACAGTTGACTTGCTAACTTTAGGACTGCAGTTGTCATGAACAGTTTTGCACTCAAGTTTTCATCAATTGAAGAGTTATAACATCAATGAAACTGGCTTCATGTTAAAACTGTTAATGTTATAGTCATGTTGTTTGTTGCCCAAATGAGGATGGGTTCCCTTTTGAGTCTGGTTCCTCTCAAGGTTTCTTTCTCATGTCGTCTGAGGGAGATTTTCCTTGCCACTGTCGCCACAGGCTTGCTCATTGGGGATAGATTAGGGATAAAATTAGCTCATGTTTTAAGTCATTCAAATTCTGTAAAGCTGCTTTGCGACAATGTTTATTGTTAAAAGCGCGATACAAATAAACTTGACTTAACCTATTTTTGTCAGTAAAATAAAATTGCATATTTTCTAAAAACCTGCTTTCACTTTGTCATTATGGGCTATTTTGTGTAGAATTTTGTGACAAACAATGAACTCAATCTATTGTAGAAGTCGTCTGTAATGTAATAAAATGTGAATAAGGTGAAAGAGGTGTGCAGACTTTCTGGCTTGACTGTAAACCAATTCATTTCTTCTTGCTCTGCTTGTGCCCAGGCTAAGGTACCCCAGCCACCTCTGGCAAGTAAACCTGATGCCGCTCCCCATGTCCCAATGCCCTTGGTCCCATCTGACAATCAACTTCATCAGCAATCTACCCAAATCCCAGAATCACACCATCATGGTGATCACTAACCAGTTTTCCAAGTCTCTCAGGCTCATCCCATTATCTGGCCTACCTACAGCCCTGAAAACAGCAGAACTCATCTTCACACAAGTCATCCATTATTTTGGCATCTCAGAGGACATAGTGACTCGGGCCCTCAATTCACTTCCAGACTATGGTCCAAATTTATGGATAAACTGGGGGCATTGGCAAGTCTGACCTCCAGTCATCACCCACAACCCAACAGCCAGGTAGAACAGGCCAACTAAGAGATCTGGTGCTTTTTAAGGGTATTCTACTTGGAAAATCACAGAGGTTGGGCTCAGTTTCTACCCTGGGGAGAATATGCACAGAACCCCTTGAAACATTCAGCCACACAACTCACACCATTTCAGTGTGTACTTGGTTACCAACCGCCACTCTTTCCCTGGGACGACTCCCCTGCAGAAATACCAACCACTGATTAATGGTTCAAACAGAGTGAGCAAGTGTAGGAGAGCATCCACCAGTGCCTTGAACAGGTGACATAAAGGTACAAGCATTTTGCAGAGAAGCACAGAGGGGAGACACAAGTGTACGGACCCAGTAACAGTGTATGGCTGTCCACAAAGGACATACGGGACCCCAATACCTGCAGAAAACTCAGTGCCAAGTACAAAGTCCTCCAAAGAATCAATGAAGAACAACTTTATTCATCACATGTACACTTAAGCACAGTGAAATTCCTCTCTGCATTTAACCCATTTGAAGCAGTGGAAACACACACGAGCAAGGAGTAAAGGCACATATCCAGAGCAGTGGGCAGCCATGCTACAGCGCCCAGGGAGCAGCTGGAGGTTAGGCACTTCAGTCCAAGGCTGTCCCATGTTAAATTAACCGCATGTCTTTGAACTGTGGGGAAAACTAGAGCACCTGGAGGAAACCCATGCAGACATGGGGAGAACATGCAAATTCCACACACAAAAGGCATACAAGCTGGATCTTCCCCAACAGTACTGCCCATCACCCACCTTTCATGTTTCCTGTCTAAAGCCAGCTATTCCAGGCCCTTTAGCACCCCAGTCACATCACTCCCTGCGCCACTCAATCTGTACGGACAACCAGTGTACTTAGTGCATAAGGTCCTTAACTAAAATATTCTTCAGGGCATGTTTAGCATTAATATAATCCATGTTTAATGGTGAACAATGTGGTGACATCATAACCATCATAGAAGTATGGGAAATAACTTTTACAGGTTATTACAGTTCATATGTTGTAATGCTTGACTGAGGCAATCTGACCTACATGTGAAACCTTTTGGCCTTTGTTTCCCACAAAGCGATGTAAACATTCAGTAGGGTGAACTATTAGTGAGGGAGTCCACTCAGTAGTAAAAGGCTTTGTGTTTCTTCCATTTGATCAACTGGTCACTATACACTTCATAGAATCTCAGGGGTATAAAAAGAGAGAAGGCTTTTTACCATCAAGCACTGAGGCATTTTCCATCATGTCACCAAAAGGTGCTTTTCCATCATGCACCCTATGCCTGCGACTCTGTAAACTGTATTAATTTCACTTTTGCTATATATTGTACATCTGCATTTTGTAGACTTCATCACTAATTGCTCAGTAGGTCTTCTGTAAGCTGTTGTAAATGAAATATTATTGAAACACTGAGGTTATACACTTCTAGCAAAAAGTAGAAGATATATGTTTGGAGTCAGATAATTAATTAATCTTATTGGAGTCAGATATTTTAACCCAAGTTAAAACACACATTTGCCTTTGGCTGTCCCTCACTGTCTGAGACATCATGTTACGTTTTAGCCCTACAGTGTGTTGTTAGCATGTCCACGGAGTAGAAGTGTCTGCCAAAGCTCCTGCAAAATTGTAATAAATTTTAGATAATCACTGAATCTCAATTTTGTTTGCCAGTCAAGCAAAGCATGATAAGTAACCAATGATTACTTCTACCATGTCACAAAAGTTTTCTACAGAGCAGGGAGAAGGTAGGTCGAAGAACACCACTTCAGTGTGGGAAATAAGTAATTTTGAGCAGACTGTCATAGGACAGACAAGTCTGAAACGTTGTCTGTCCATCCAAATTTCAGCCTGTCCAAATGACAAGCCAAAAGGCTTGGAACAATGTGGCCAGGGGTCCAGGGCCCACCTTAGGGTCCCGGAATCTGAAGGGCTTTAGATGCCTGGAGATGGCTTCTCAGCTATAGATAGTTTTCACATGACGTCACAGAGTCGGGGATTCCCTAGTGGCGGCCGTCTTGCGGGTCAAGCTTACCGTACAGGTGACTGAGCACACATTGTAATGCACGAGTACAAAGTCTTCAAAAGAACCTAAGCAGGCTATTTAAAGCTAGCAATGGTGCACACCTGTTGTATTCACGGCTGTCGTAATAGGTCAAATGATGAAGTCAAGTGGAGCTTTTATGGAATTCCCACTGTACGGGAGCACGAAGGCGAGCAAACAAAGAAACTCAGCATACAAAGGAGAAATCTATGGCTTGCGAGAATCAACCGCAAGGATTATCAGCCTTCCAAACACAGCAAAGTCTGCTCCGATCATTTTATAAGTGGTAAGTTGTTGAAAAAAACAATCAATTGTGTTCAAGTTTGTTTTTGGAAACCAAAACATCATGTGAACAATCTCTGGAGAATGCCTAACTGGAACCACTGAGTGTACGTTTACATTGTAATGCACACTTAATATCGCTCGTTTGTCACGTTTCTATTTGAAACTTGTCACTTCACTCACGCAAGGGTCATTTTTGAAAAACATTTTAGGTCTATTCTGTATGATTTGATTTGTGTTTGGGATGCAAACAGCGCGCCTTTTGGCGGATGCCGCCTGAATCGCGCAGATCCGATTTTTTTTTTTTTTAGGGGGGGCGTTGGAGTGTCTGATTATAATTTCAAAGTAAATTCTGTATTAAAATTACTAAATAAGCAAATCCGTTACAGTCCATGAAACAGGAAGTATAAGGATGAGAAAAAAAACAGTTTAAATCGGAAAGCTGCGCACATTTGCGCAGCCCAAGCGGTGTGCAGGACTGCGCAAATGTGCGCAGCTTTGCGATTTAAACTGTTTTTTTCTCATCCTTATACTTCCTGTTTCATGGACTGTAACGGATTTGCTTATTTAGTAATTTTAATACAGAATTTACTTTGAAATTATAATCAGACACTCCAACGCCCCCCCTAAAAAAAAAAAATCGGATCTGCGCGATTCAGCCGTGAAAAAGGTGGCATCCGACAAAAGGCGCGCTGTAGAATATATAAAAGTTGTATATATCAGACAGCCTTTAAAGTTTGATGAAGTCAGTTTCAGGCTTTGGAGCAGGCTTTGGCAGTTTCAGGCTTTGGCAGCCCTGCATAGTCACTTGAAAATGCATCTTTGTCCACTTCGTAGGGGTCAATTCCCCCAATCAAGGCCAGTTTGGCTGCATACCGTTGTCGTGAGATGTCGTCTAACGTATCTATATACTTCTGTTTGCTTGATTTTGCCGACATTGATCTTTATTTTAGAAAACTGACTATATAACTTCATAAATTTGTCCGAGATAACATAGCTGGTAATGGCGATGGTCCGTTTTGTTTGCCCCACAAGATGGCGGCTGGAGGGCGTTCCCCGGAATGCCGTGACGCCAGTGAAAACTATCTATTGCTGGGTTTCAGTCACGTAACTTTTCTTAGCGGTTTTACGGGAAGTGAAACAGCTGCCTAGATGGCTGCCTAGTGCAAACAACTAGCGATAACTTAGAGTATGCTCATAATCTAGAAGCCACTGCTCACTTTAGATATATTCAGAAGATTCCTATGTGCAATGGAACATGTTTAATTATAATTAAACATGTTCTGGGAAAGAAGGATTTACCATACAATCTAGAAAACTACCCTTCAGTCGAGCAGGGTTCATACTCCTCCAAAGGCTTGAAATTCAGTGACTTTTCAATTACTTTCAAGGTCCTCTCAAGGCTAAATTCAAGACCATTTTCAAGCTTTTTTGCAGTCATACTGAAGTTAGTGTGATGGAACAAAAACAGTGAAGCCAGAGAATAGTCTAAAGAGAATAAAACACAGGCATGGATGAAACGGACAGCGTGACTAGTTTTCTAGCCAGACGCCTACAAAAGTGCAGCAACACCCTGAATGATTTCGGAATTAAAAATTATCATCATTCTCTTTGAAAAAATTGCTATTAATGCAGATTTGTAGCAACAGAGTTAATTTATTTGAGAAAAAAAGGTCACCTGGTTAGAACAATAGACATTCCTGTCAAACAAGTCTTTCAACTGCAGAAAAACTTACCCCACTTTCACAAAATGCAGGTAGTTCTAGATGTCTGATTCAACATAAACTGACTTAAAATGTTGCAATGCATGTTCTAGGAAAAACTAAAAATGTATTACACTGTAAATGTCAACTTGACATATGCTTGAAGAAATTAATTGAAGACACTCAATCAAAATAGAATTTGCCTCTAATCCTTGTAATAAGTGCAAGTGATTACCATCTCTCAGAGTTTTTTTTTCCTATTAAGATGCCAAACTTAGCAGCTAAATGACTGTTTTGATGACTAAAAAAGTAACAAACCACATCTTCCACAAGAATCCTAATGAAAACCACAAATTTAAAAGAAATAAAAGGTTTATAAAGTGTGTAACACCAAACTAACAGCTTTAAGGCACCTGCCCTTTAACTCATTTGAAAATGTAACTGCATAAAAAAGGAGCACAAGTTCACATTGTCAAAAATTTTAAGTAGACTTGATTTTTTCCTCAAGTTTAAGAATTTATCAGTTGACTCCAGTTCCTTCTCCTTCATCTCCGCTGAGTGTCTGAAAGAATTCAACTGAACTACCAAGCCAAATGAACACTTTCTCAGCTTCATCTGCTTTTTCATTAGTAGATGTGTGCAAAGACTTGATGTCTGCTTCCAGTTGGATTTTTTGCTTTTTTAATTGAACAAGTTCATCATGTTCATGTTTCATTTCATCTCCTTTTATTTTTCCCACGCCCATTCTGCTAATATCGATTGTCATCTTACAAACCGAACAGTATGCCTTTTGTTCACTGTGCAGTAACCACTCCTTAAATACCGGATAGTCCAGCCAGATATCTTTGAATCTGCACTTCCCCAGTATCTCAACAATAAAGAGAACAATAAACTTCTCAATATCCTTTAAAGTGCATATTCTGGACCAATTTCATTTTTTTTTTTATATGAAAGTATGGCCCTTTACACATTCATCCAAAAGGGTAATTCTGCACAAGGTCATTTGTCTACAGAAAAAAAAAAAAACACCACAAAACACGTCTGGAAAAATCCCAAGGGAGTCTGGAGCCAGATTCGTGACGTCACCCGCGGAAGCGCCAGCAGGCTGCGTGAGCTTGCACAGTTTCAGTGCACAGCCTGTGTAGACCAAGCGCTCCCATTTCTCTCATATTGTCCGGTCTTTTGGGAAACGAGGAGTACTAATCCCAACAAGATTGGTGTTGCTACACCCTCCTACGATACATCTGTTAACCATTTTAATAATTACGTGATAATGTTGAAGAAATTTGCAGAAAACAACCAGGTCGTTTTCTCATAAACAAACCAGCACTGATGGAGGATTCCTGCATGCGACGTCACGAAAATCAATGTTTCCCGGGAAATCCAAATGGAAGGTTTTTTCAGAGGCGGACGAATTCGCCTCAAATGGCTTGATTTCAACTGAATTTTTCTGGTATTGCGAAAGGTAAAAAAATTACACAAAATGTGACAGATATTTGACCAAAGTTTACTATAAAATAGGAGAATTACACTGATCTTGCTCCTGAATTTACCCGTGATGTGCATTTTAAAATGAATGAAAACCATCAAAACTGTATCCTTGAATCAACACAGCGTGAATGCACTTCCTTCCCAGAAAATTCCCTCGAGCACGCCCAGAAGTACAGAGTGGGTTTTGGTGGGAAATGATCTGCACATACATTACGCATAAATTATTGACAAGGCATGGGCCGGGGATGCGACTCTCAGGGGCGCAGTTTTAAAAATATTAGGAAATAAATTTCTAAACAATTTTATTAGCAACTTGATTTTATTTTAATGGCATTACAGAAGTTCAAAGACTTTCACTGACATTTTAAAGAAAAAGCCAGAATTCAAGCACATTCAAGGCCTTGAAAAGCCCAATACCAAAATTCACTTATATTCAAAGAAATCAATGACCCATATGAACCCTGTCGAGTTCCACAACATCTCAAACTATCTGGTGTTGCAGACATCCTTCTACACCACAAAACAGATGAAAGTGTGGAGGCTTACAACTTTTTTTTTAAAATATGTGGCTGGGTAAAAAACCTTAGTATCAAGTTGCTGCCGAATGAATCCATCAATTGATGATACCATCAATTAATGATACCATCAATTCAGCTCTCCACATTGCACTAACTATAATTCAGCATTCAAAACAATCATTCCCAGCAGGATGGTCATCAAACTGCTCAACCTGGATGTCAAGCATGCAGGTGGAGCTAGGACTTCCCTCACAAACTAACCATAGATTTTTGGGTTGGGGCTGATTATTACCCATCCCTGACACTCAGCACTGGAGCCCCACAAAGCTGCATGTTGAGCCGTCTTCATTCCCTCTATGCCCGCAACTGCGCATCAACTCACAGCACCAATACAATTAAGTTTGCAGATGACACCACTGTGGTAGGACAGATCCACAATGCTGATGAGACTGCCTACAGGGACGTGGTCTGCAAACTGTAAGAATGGTACGCCATCAACAACTTGGCACTCAACACCTGCAAAACAAAACAACTGATAATCAGCTTCAGGAAGCATAAAGAGGAGCCTGCTCCTTTATACAACATGGCCCCTGAGACAAAGTGGAGCTATTGGCCAGCTTTAAATTTGTAGCCACACATATCTCCCAGGACCTCACACGGATAGTTAACACAACCTCTCTGTTGAAGAAGGCACAGCAGCAGCCCCAATTCTTAAGGACACTGAGGGAAAACTAACCTGTCCAAGCAGCTTCTGGTGTCCTTTGATTGCTGCTTCATAGGAAGCATCCTCACTTATGACATTTTGGTGTGGCACGTCAGCTGCTTTGTGGCAGACAAAAAGGCTCTTCAGAGTGTCATCAGGTCAGCCCAGAAAATCACAAACTCTGCTTCCTTCATTAGAGAATATACAGTATCTGTTGCGCCCATGTCGGGCCACAAGCATCAAGGACTCATCTCACCCAGGTCAACACCTCTTTTCACTCTACTGCCCTGTGGAAGGCACTATAGGTCTATCAAAGCCCGCACTTCTAAACACATCAGAATTTCTACTCGAAGAACTGAACTCTTAAGAGGAAAACTGCTCCAGCCCCCGAACACTCCCACCTAGCACTATCCTTACCACACTTCCCTGTCCTTTGCATACAAGTCAAGGTATTTTTATGTGATTATACATACACAACTGCATTTTCTATTACTCATCGACATGTTCTGGACTGAGTGCAATATTCAGCACAGCAATTTCATAATTTTTATTATTTTATTTATACTTGCCTATCTGATTATAGCATAATTAAAGTCCATCCATCCATTATCTGTAGCCGCTTATCCTGTTCTACAGGGTCACAGACAAGCTGGAGCCTATCCCAGCTGACTATTGAGGTATTTCACCTGACGTCACAGGGTCACGTGACGCCCCGGTGTCCACCATTTTGGACGGCAAGCTAGCTAATGTCAACAACAGTAGCTGGTATGTTACTGTAGCAATGTTTACGGTCAGTCATTCGGATGACTGTTAAAACCTTTCAGTCTCAAGTTTTTCCTTTACTGGATTTACTAGTTTACTGAGCCAGCCGGCCCCGGAGCGCGCGCTAGCCAGCCAGCCGGCCCCGGAGCGCGCGCTAGCCAGCCAGCCGGCCCCGGAGCGCGCGCTAGCCAGCCAGCCGGCCCCGGAGCGCGCGCTAGCCAGCCAGCCGGCCCCGGAGCGCGCGCTAGCCAGCCGGCTCCGGAGCGCTAGCCAGCCAGCCAGCCAGCCGGCTCCGGAGCGCTAGCCAGCTGGCCCCGGAGCGCTAGCTAGCCCCGGAGCGCTAGCTAGCCAGCCAGCCAGCCCGCCCGCCCCGGAGCGCGCTCAGTAAACTAGTAAATACAGTAAAGGAAAAACTTATAACGGGCCATGTCTCAACAGACTAAGAAGTTATTTCAATGACATTTAATAACATTTTGTTTATCCTGAGGACCGAAAGTAAATGAAAATGTGAACAAATCTTAGCTGTCAGTGAACAATCCTGGTGGAAGCAGGTAAACGTCGTTCTCTAAGCCTGCTAACCTCAATTTTTGCAAATACCTCTCCCTCTGCTCGCCCTGTAAATGCCCTACGTCGCTGGATAGTGAAGGTGTTTTCTGCATCTCGCTCCTTTTTCTTTTATGTTTTTCGTTTGTCGCCTTCCTCGCATTCAAACTGATTCGAGCCGTGCCGTCCAAAATGGCAGTGTCACATGACTTGGTCACGTGAGTGAAATACCTCAATAGGCGAGAGGCGGGGTAGACCCTGGACAAGTCACCAAATCAATCATCGCAGGGCTGACACAGAGACAAACCACCATTCACACACTCATTCACACCTACGGTCAATTTAGAGCCAGCAATTAGCCTAACCTGCATGCCTTTGGACTGTGGGAGAAACCAGAGCACCCGGAGGAAACCCACGTGGACACAGGGAGAACATGCAAACTCCATAATTAAAGTCTGCACCCTAAATTTTATTGTACTGAGTAATGACAAAGCATTTTATTCTTTACATTATTCTTTATATATAGTGCCAATGCCATGTAATAATTCACATTCAGTCCAAGATCACAGTAGTGTCAACATAATAAGTTGAAATGTAAAAGGATTAAATCACAGTAAAAAGAAAGGTTTCTCTCCCACCTACAGCAGCTTGGGGTAGGCAACAGTTTTACTGGAAACTCTCTGCCAAAGCAAAGACTACTTTAGAATCTATACTCATCCATAAACATGTTCCCTTCATTATATCAAATGGTATTTGCGATTCAAATGGTAGATATGTAATAGTTGTGGGAAAGCTGTTTCAACCTCAGTTTGGCAGCAATCACTCACCAGCAGTAGAGGCAGATTTTCTATATTTTGCTATGGTTCAGCAGCAGAACAGCTGACACCAGTAGCAATGTAAAAGCAGAGAGTTGGTTCAATTTGAACTTAATTCACCTTTCTGAGCTAACGCAATGCTCATCAATGTCAGTTCAGTGTATCCCAGAAACCTTTTAGGCATTCTGACTAGGGTTGGGTAACGGAACTCTGTGTTAATATGGCACCGGTTCCTATACTATCAGTATGTTCCAGACCAAATCACGATGCAGATTTCAGTGCCTTATTTTGGATGCCACTTAAATCAACTTGGCAAACACTTTGTGTCGGAGGCATCCAAGTTTTCTAAGGTTAATTTAGCTGACGAGCTATTCTTTGTTCATTCACATTCTCCAGCATTAGATATGTTGGTGTTAGCATGATTCTGGTTACATTAGCTTAGCATGCTACTATTCTAAGTTGTGTGCAATACCTCTGCAAATTTTGACTGCAGCACGGCGAAGAAAAAAAAAAAAATCAAATAAATGGCTGAGCATCCATCTTTACTTCAAGACAAAAGTACTGATCCGTCACATCAAATGGGAAAACAGTAACAATCTAACAACAGAATTATATCCTTGCCAACGTTATTGATGAAAGATTGTGATATAGCCTGTAACCTTATCTGTGTTATCCCTGTCTCACAGGGATTTGTAGTTTTTCCAGATGATAGAAGTTATCTAACCTCAATCCCATCTCAGGCTAGCATGCAAATAAATTCATCTGACACCTAAATGTTTAGTCAGTCTTTGTCAAGCTCACACCAAGTAAGTCTTGAAAGCTTGCAATTTTAAAAACCTCTCAGCTAGCTTGTAATAAATTACACTGCCCAATGTATATTATGTGCAATATGTGCCTATACCATGTTGACACATAATTCACATTCAAACGCTCAGCAAATGATGCATAAGATATGAAAATGCAAACACCGTATTTCAGCAAAACTAAAACTTTTATTCTTTTTATGATGGTGTTCATTTCCGATGTCACAATATTTAAAACAATGCAGTCATATTTGTGAAAGATTCTGCAATATTACTTGTCACTCAACATGGTTCTGGATTCTGCCATTGTGTCCTTCAACTTGTAAACAAATTTGCGTCCACAGCTATCCATGAGGGGAGCTCAAAGTGCAACTTGTATTTAAGACAGTGGTGTAAACAAATTATACATGATAGAAAATAGTTGATGAAATGTGATAACACTATGAACTATGTAGTAATGAACTGTGGAGTTAGACTGTTAAGCAGATTTTCATTATTTTTGTGTTCAGGGTTTTTTTTTTAAGGCAGGTCAGAAATCATGGCTAGATGATACACTGCAGCCATACTCAGCATAATAATAATAATAACAATAATAATAATGAGTTGACGGAGATACCCTTTAGCCTCTTACAGGGCTAATCTTCCAGGGTTTGTAAACATTAATACATACAATATATAAAACATACGTATACAGACACAAAATTTGCATTATATCAATTAAAAAGGTATCAATTAAAAGATACCTGCGATCCATTCCAAAGTGTTACTGCTCTATATGTAAACTTCCTTCTCTTGAGATTGTTTTTTGGTAGAGTTAAGTTGTATATGAATTGTCTTGTTGAATATTCATGAACTGTGTTTCCTAGGAACTTTGTGGATGTTTTTTGGTTCATGTGTGATAAGAATTCTGAAGGACAACTTCAATGTACCTATGCCAAACCTACCTTTGACCGGTAGCCAACCAGGATCTGAATGCATTTTATTAATAATAAAGTTATTGTGGGTTATTTTTTATCTCGTTCTTGTTCATCTAAATATGCACCGCCGTTTTTCAAGTTTAGCTGCAGTCTGAGTGTACTCCATTTTTGTGCTGTGTTGCTAAATACTAGTTGAAAATGGATTTATTCATGGTTTGGTGGATGTCAACAGAAAAGAAGTAAAAAGAAATAATGCTTTTTTTAATCTAATGTATGGACAATTTTCAACATGCACGCTGCCATTTTTCAACTCAAGTTCAGCTGCAGTATGAATGCACTCTGCTCTTGTGCTGTATTGCTAAATGCTGGATGAAAATGGATTCTTTCCTGGATTGGTTAACTTTGACAGAAAAGAAAATATTATGTTTTTTTGTGTGAGACTGGACAAGTTTTCAAGGTGTTCATCTCAAGTTCAAAGTGACCAGGTGCGCCTCCGACTGTTACATGAATCTAAAAACGAACTTCGCTAGCTTGATTGAAACACCAACTCTACTGAGGAAAGGTAAGATAGAATTTGGCTGGTTTACTTTTTTGCTGGTTCTTGTATGCTGGAAATAGGCCGGCACAGAGCTGCCCGGTGCTTTTCCCACACACGGTAAGGGGTGGGGAGTGGGGACTGACTTGCTTTTCATGGTTGTAAATATTAGGCTTGTCATTGTTATTTAGCCTTTCAAAGGTTATTGCATGGTTAATCTTGGTTAAAATCAGTCCTAACCAACCCAGAGCCTAAGCTTAAAACTACTGAATTGTCAATTATATAAACCAAAACAGTGTCAGTGCATCAGTTAGGCTATTGGGGCATTCAACTACAGTGGTACGTGAAAGTTTGTGAACCCTTTAGAATATTCTATATTTCTCCATAAATATAAAACATCTAAAATCTAAAACGTCATCAGATTTTCACACAAGTCCTAAAAGTAGATAAAGAGAACCCAGTTAAACAAATGAGACAAAAATATTGTACTTGGTCATTTATTTATTGAGGAAAATGATCCAATATTACATATCTGTGAGTGGCAAAAGTATGTGAACCTCTAGGATTAGCAGTTAATTTGAAGGTGAAATGAGAGGCAGGTGTTTTCAATCAACGGGATGACAAATCAGGTGAGTGGGCACCCTGTTTTATTTCAAGAACAGGGATGTGTAATCTAAGTTTATATTATTAACCTTACTTTCATGTTACAAGTTAAACAGATGTTATATTAAACTTTGTCTTGTCAACATTTTGAAAATTGTTTTCATTGAGATATTGTTTAAAATGTTACTTTTCAAAGGGGGTCACACATACACATACAGTATCTATCTATCTATCTATCTATCTATCTATCTATCTATCTATCTATTACACACACACACACACACACACACAGTGGTGCTTGAAAGTTTGTGAACCCTTTAGAATTTTCTATATTTCTGCATAAATATGACCTAAAACATCAGATTTTCACATAAAGTCCTAAAAGTAGATAAAGAGAAGCCAGTTAAACAAATGAGACAAAAATATTATACTTGGTCATTTATTTATTGAGGAAAATCATCCAATATGACATATCTGTGAGTGGCAAAAGTATGTGAACCTCTAGGATTAGCAGTTAATTTGAAGGTGAAATTAGAGTCAGGTGTTTTGAATCAATGGGATGATGATCAGGTGTGAGTGGACACCCTGTTTTATTTAAAGAACAGGGATCTATCAAAGTCTGATCTTCACAACACATGTTTGTGAAGTGTAAACCATCTCTAAAGAGTTTGGACTCCACCAATCTACAGTCAGACAGATTGTGTACAAATGGCGGAAATTCAAGACCATTGTTACCCTCCCCAGGAGTGGTCGACCAACAAAGATCATTCCAAGAGCAAGGCGTATAATGGTCCGCGAGGTCACAAAGGACCCCAGGGTAATTTCTAAGCAACTGAAGGCCTCTCTCACACTGGCTAATGTTAATGTTCATGAGTCCACCATCAGGAGAACACTGAACAACAATGGTGTGCATGGCAGAGTTGCAATAAGAAAGCCACTGCTCTCAAAAAAGAACATTGCTACTCGTCTGCAGTTTGGTAAAGATTGCGTGGACAAGCCAGAAGGCTATTGGAAAAATGTTTTGTGGATGGATGAGACCAAAATAGAACTTTTTGGTTTAAATGAGAAGCGTTATGTTTGGAGAAAGGGAAACACTGCATTCCAGCATAAGAACCTTATCCCATCTGTGAAACATGGTCGTGGTAGTGTCATGGTTTGGGCCTGTTTTGCTGCATCTGGGCCAAGACGGCTTGCCATCATTGATGGAACAATGAATTCTGAATTATACCAGCGAATTCTAAAGGAAAAGGTCAGGACATCTGTCCATGAACTGAATCTCAAGAGAAGGTGGGTCATGCAGCAAGACAACAACCCTAAGCACACAAGTTGTTTTACCAAAGAATGGTTAAGGAAGAAAAAAGTTAATGTTTTGGAATGGCCAAGTCAAAGTCCTGGCCTTAATCCAATCGAAATGCTGTGGAAGGACCTGAAGCGAGTAGTTCATGTGAGGAAACCCAACAACATCCCAGAGTTGAAGTTGTTCTGTACAGAGGAATGGGCTAAAATTCCTCCAAGCTGGTGTGCAGGACTGATCAACAGTTACCAGAAACGTTTAGTTGCAGTTATTGCTGCACAAGGGGGTCACACCAGATACTGAAAGCAAAGGTTCACATACTTTTGCCACTCACAGATATGTAATATTAGATCATTTTCCTCAATGAACAAATGACCAAGTATAATATTTGTGTCTCATTTGTTTAAGTGGGTTCTCTTTATCTACTTTTAGAACTTGTGTGAAAATCTGATGTTGTTTTAGGTCATATTTATGCAGAAATCTAGAAAATTCTAAAGGGTTCACAAACCTTCAAGCACCACTGTATGTTCACATGACAAACCTCACTGTTCAATTCTAATTTTTCACTCATATAGGTGTAGGTATCATGCCGCCATCTTGTGTCAGAACTACAATTCCCAGGCAACTTCCGTGTGACCTACGTCACGCGTGGGCAGGATCATCTACGTCAGTCCGCCATGCGCGCATAAGTCCGGGCGGAAGCTCTGCCATTTTGTCTCTCGTGTCTGGGTTTCAAGGAATCTAGATGCACAAAAGAGATGCTCTCCACCAAAAAGACGTCTTTTTCTTTCTTTCTTGCAAGATCCATCACTCAGCGCGATTTTCTTTCTTACCCTTGGCCAAGGTAAACTCCAGAGTCGCGCGATCTTTAAACTCAACCTGAGTTACCACCGATTTACTCGTATTAGAAGTGACGTCACGACTGCAGCCCAGGCAGTTATAAGTTAAGAAGCGATTGAATCCTTTTTAACTCAAAAGCGCTGTGCATCTTATTGTGATCAGAGACTTTTCCTCACGAACGCTGAGGATCGGACCAAGAATCCTCTGCTTTCCACGGGAACCACCCAAGTGCTCTGCTGGACCCAGAAAGTTCTCTACGCCTCCATCACGAGCGGCTCACGTGCTCCCACGGCGAGGCCCAAGACTACACCGGCGAATATTTCTTCATATCTTGCTAAAGGCAGGATTAAGTAAGATTTTGGCATTTGGGCATAATTAAGATAGTCTTAGGAATTTGCTTTTAATTGAAAGTGTGAATTTAAACCCAGGTTTATTCATTACACTGTTAGACACGCAGGGTGTTGATTTATTTTGGTTCTATGTTCTCCCAATTGTTTAATAGATAGGCTGTGCATGCTTTTCTCTCTGACTAACACTTTAATTTCCTTATCATACATTTTGACCTTATCAAGGTTTCAGTGAGTTTGGTAATGTTATGAGTGTGGAATCTTTGTTACTGAGAAAACACGTGCTCAACAGGCCTGACCAGGCCTGATACACTTTAGACAGCTTCCCTTTGTCTTTAGCAACACATGCTCAGTAGGCCTCACCAGGCCTAACAAACACACTTTAGCTAGGCCATAGGGCCTTTCACAAACACACTAGCAACACAAGGCTAATCTAGGCCTCCACCACGTGTAGTTAGCTACACGAGGCTAAACACATGGTCAAGTCCTTCCCACACACACACACACACAAGCACACATTAGCAACAGAGCTAATCCTTTGTTCTATTTAGATAACATTCCTTTGTTTTAGCTAGCAACAAGCTAGGCCATACACACACACACACACACCATATTTGTATATATTGATTTATTATTTTTATCTTTGTATAATAAATTCATTTATTAAACAAACTGTTTTTGTGTGAACAATATCTGAAGTCCCCAATCTCTCAAAGAATTCAAAAAAGGTGCATATACAAGTTATGTAATATGGTAAGTGATCGTAATAATTTGGAAATATACCATAATTTAGCTGTTTGGTAATTTATTATTAAGCACCAGGATTAATGGTATGATTCACTAAATGATTCACTGAACGATTCACTAAATGATTCATTGAACGATTCACTAAATGATTCACTAAATGATTCATTGAACGATTCACTTCAAATGAGACTGATCCTATGGTATGATTCAATTCAAAGGAGTCAAAGTAAACGATTCAATGGGATTGATTCATTTTAATTATTAACCTTCAAATTTAATGAGACTGATTTAATGAGATTGATCACTTAATTTCAATAATTAACTGATTGCACCCACATAGGATTTGCCCACCTTGATGGTTCACATTCATAATTACATCCAAAAGTGGCCTGTATCAAATTGCAATGTGAATGTACAGCACCTTGCAAAAGTATTCAAGCTCTGAGATGCTACAGTCAGATATTATTAGAGACTGCACCTTTCCCACAACTGGGTGTGGTTTCAGCGTCTTCAGCAGACACACCCCCAGTGTCTTTGAGCAGAGAGTACAGCTTTATTTTTTTCAGAACTCTGTAGTCGATAGGTTAATTGATAGAAAAATAGTTATTGGCAGCCGTAATGTTAATGTTTATGCAAACAAAAAGTTTATAGTGCTGCTAATTTTGTCTAGTTTTTAACATAAAACTTAGTGAAATGATTTCAGTCTATGAGTACTTTGTAAACATTTTCAGCTCATTTTTAAAATACTGCAATAAAAATACCACAATTTTTTTCTTTTGTTTCATTTATAATGTTAAATTACTTTTAGTATATTCTAACTCTGTGTTGCTGTAATAGATGAATTTCCCTCACAGAATAATAAAGTCAACTAGCTAGCTATCACTATCTATCGATCAGTTTAGAGAGTTATACTCTAAACTGTATTTTTCAGTTTCTGCATCTGACTATAGTCACTTCAACCACTTTTTCTCAAACTTAAATCGAACAGTCAACCCTGAATTTAAAAGCAGAACTAAAACAATCTCCCCCCTTCTTTCACACTCTATCGCTTTCATCACTGTGGGACAAATCCTATGCCTGCTGCCTTTACTTAAGGAACCTAATGCAAGAACATCTATCTTTTGTGACTGACTGGTTCTCACTGTTCATGTACCAGGGAGTGGAGTGGACTGGATTTAGGGCAGTGCAATTTGAGCACAAAGATAAAAAGAATGGATTTCAAGTTCCCTTCCTTTGTATCAAAGAGCCACTGAAAAGAATCGGCTTATTCACAGGCGTACCATCACTCGCACTGCTGAATCACTGGCATAAAAGAACAGATCTTGCCAGAAAATTAAATTAAAAAATGAAATTATGCCCATCATTGAAATCTACGATCATTAGAAAAACTTACTGCTAACTTTGTCGTCCACGGGAGTGATTTTGTGAATGAGCCTCTGAAAACCTGAAGCGATCATAACTCCCAAACTGTAGTCCCCATGATGCTCATTCAAACTGCAGGGTCTGACAGATGGTCTCTTCTGACTGGCTACCTAGTTTTGTGGAAATCTGATGTTGCATGGCAGAGCCATTCAAAATTAAGGAAGGGGAATCCTGACACATACTTTTAGCAGTGCAATGTAGTGCATCACTGTATGCATAGAAATCCAAATGGATCATCACGAGTGGCAACGTTAAATATAGTGCAAATCAAAAACCTTTGTTGAGTTTCATTTCTATTTGTTTCCAGAAAAAATAGCAATAAAAAGATTTGCTTTTAAAATCATTTTGCTGTGGCTGTCAAGAGTAACCCTGGGTTTTACAGTGGATATAAAAAGTGTACACACCCCGTTAAAATTCTAGGCTTTTCTGATGTAATATATATATATATATATATATATATATATATATATATATATATATATATACACACAGTGGTGCTTGAAAGTTTGTGAACCCTTTAGAATTTTCTATATTTCTGCATAAATATGACCTAAAACATCATCAGATTTTCACACAAGTCCTAAAAGTAGATATAGAGAACCCAGTTAAACAAATGAGACAAAAATATTATACTTGGTCATTTATTTATTGAGGGAAATGATCCAATATTACATATCTGTGAGTGGCAAAAGTATGTGAACCTTTGCTTTCAGTATCTGGTGTGACCCCCTTGTGCAGCAATAACTGCAACTAAACGTTTGCGGTAACTGTTGATCAGTCCTGCACACCGGCTTGGAGGAATTTTAGCCCATTCCTCCGTACAGAACAGCTTCAACTCTGGGATGTTGGTGGGTTTCCTCACATGAACTGTTCGCTTCAGGTCCTTCCACAACATTTCCATTGGATTAAGCTCAGGACTTTGACTTGGCCATTCCAAAACATTAACTTTATTCTTCTTTAACCATTCTTTGGTAGAACGACTTGTGTGCTTAGGGTCATTGTCTTGCTGCATGACCCACTTTCTCTTGAGATTTAGTTCATGGACAGATGTCCTGACATTTTCCTTTAGAATTCACTGGTATAATTCAGAATTCATTGTTCCATCAATGATGGCAAGCCATCCTGGCCCAGATGCAGCAAAACAGGCCCAAACCATGATACTACCACCACCATGTTTCACAGATGGGATAAGGTTCTTATGCTGGAATGCAGTGTTTTCCTTTCTCCAAACATAACGCTTCTCATTTAAACCAAAAAGTTCTATTTTGGTCTCATCCATCCACAAAACATTTTTCCAGTAGCCTTCTGGCTTGTCCACGTGATCGTTAGCAAACTGCAGACAAGCAGCAATGTTCTTTTTGGAGAGTAGTGGCTTTCTCCTTGCAACCTTGCCATGCACACCATTGTTGCTCAGTGTTCTCCTTATGGTGGACTCATGAACATTAACATTCGCCAATGTGAGAGAGGCCTTCAGTTGCTTAGAAGTTACCCTGAGGTCCTTGGTGACCTCGCCGACTATTACACACCTTACTCTTAGAGTGATCTTTGTTGGTCGACCACTCCTGAGGAGGGTAACAATGGTCTTGAATTTCCTCCATTTGTACACAATCTGTCTGACTGTGGATTGGTGGAGTCCAAACTCTTTAGAGATGGTTTTGTAACCTTTTCCAGCCTGATGAGCATCAACAATGCTTTTTCTGAGGTCCTCAGAAATCTCCTTTGTTCGTGCCATGATTCACTTCCACAAACATGTGTTGTGAAAATCAGACTTTGATAGATCCCTGTTCTTTAAATAAAACAGGGTGCCCACTCACACCTGATTGTCATCCCATTGATTGAAAACACCTGACTCTAATTTCACCTTCAAATTAACTGCTAATCCTAGAGGTTCACATACTTTTGCCAGTCACAGATATGTAATATTGGATCATTTTCCTCAATAAATAAATGACCAAGTATAATATTTTTGTCTCATTTGTTTAACTGGGTTCTCTTTATCTACTTTTAGGACTTGTGTGAAAATCTGATGATGTTTTAGGTCATATTTCTGCAGAAATATAGAAAATTCTAAAGGGTTCACAAACTTTCAAGCACCACTGTGTATATATATATATATATATATATATATATATATATATATGAGACCACGATAAATAATTTAAAAACTTTTCCCCACCTTTAATGTGACCTATAACCTGTACAGTTCAATTGAAAAACAATTGAACCCCTGTTTTCCCCCTGTTAGGGGGAAAAACATAAAAAATAAAAAAACGTACAATAAGTTGGTTGCAGAAGTGTGCACACCCTTAAACTAATACTTTGTTGAAGCACCTTTTGATTTAATTATAGCATTCAGTCTTTCTGGGTATACACCTGCCATCAATTCATATGACTCTGATTAACCCCAAATAAAGTTCAGCTCTCCTAGTAGGATTTTCCTGACATTTACTCAGTTGCATCCTCCAGCAAAAGCCATGGTTTGCAGAGAGCTTACAAAACATCAAAGGGATCTCACTGTTGAAAGGTATCAGTCAGGAGAAGGGTACAAAAAAATTTCCATGGCATTAGATATACCATGGAGCACCATGAAGACAGTCATCAAGAAGTGGAGGAAACATGGGACAACAGTGACATTACCGAGAACTGGACGTCCCTCCAAAATTGACGAAAAGACAAGAAGAAAACTGGTCAGGGAGGCTGCCAAGTGGCCTACAGCAACACTGAAGGAGCTGCAGGAATTTCTGGCAAGTACTGGTTGTGTACTACATGTGACAATCTCCCGTATTCTCCATATGTCTGGACTATGGGGTAGGGTCACAAGACAGAAGCCTTTTCTTACAAAGAAAAACATCCAGGCCCGGCTAAATTTTGCAAAATAATACATCAACTCTCCCAAAAGCATGTGGAAAAATGTGTTATGGTCCGATGAAACCAAGGTTGAACTTTTTGGCCACAATTCCAAAAAGGTATGTTTGGTGCAAAAACACCACTGCACATCACCAAAAGAACACCATACCCATGGTGAAGCATGGTGGTGGCAGCATCATGTATTGGGTTGTTTTTCTTCAGCTGGAACAGGGGCTTTAGTCAAGGTGAAGAGAATTATGAACAGTTCTAAATACCAGTCAATTTTGGCCCAAAACCTTCAGGTGTCTGCTAGAAAGCTAAAGATGATGAGGAATTTCATCTTTCAGCATGACAATGACCCCAAGTACACATTGAAATCAACAAAAGAATTAATTCACAAGAAGAAAATTCAAGTTTTGGAATGGCCCAGACAGAGCCCAGACCTAAATCCAACTGAAAATCTGTGGGGTGACCTGAAGAGGGCTGTGCACAAGAGATGCCCTCACAATCTGACAGATTTGGAGTGCTTTTGCAAGGAAGAGTGGGCAAATATTGCCAAGTCTAGATGTGGCAGGCTGATAGACTCCTACTCAAAAAGACTGAATGCTGTAATTGGATCAAAAGGCACCTCAACAAAGTATTAGTTTAAGGGTGTGCACACTTATGCAACCAGCTTATTGTACGTTTTGAGTTTTTTTTTTTAATGTTTTTACCCCCTAACAGATTTGTTCATTTTTCAATTGAATTGTACAGGTTATAGGTCACATTAAAAGTGGGAAAAGCTTTGAAGTTATTTATCGTGGTCTCATTTTTTAACATCAGAAAAACCTATAATTTTAACCGGGTGTGTACACTTTTTATACAAGTCTTTATTGTCATTGTCACTTTTCCAAAGGTACACTGAAATTGAAGGTGCTGTTGACTCATGAGTTATAGAAAGAAAAAAAAGAAAAGAAGAAATATCCACTGTATGTGGCACAATGAGTTTAATTACTCATTTTAAAAATATTAAGTGGCCATTCATAAAATATATGCTACAAAAATATATAAATAACAATTATTACTGTACTCAGAGCAATGTAATACAATAAAGTAATACTGCATTTCAGTTTAGTCTTATGCCCTACTACTACAACCTTCAAAATGTGGAAACCTCAATTTCTGAATTTTTTAGCATCACCTGGGATTGGCTCCAGCTTCCCCCACAACCTTGATGGATAAGTGCTACAGACAATGGATGGATGGATTTTTAAGTTTTTTTTTTTTTTAAGTGCGTACAAACAGACAGATGGAGCACTTATTAGTGTAATATTGCACTTGTGAGTCTTACATCCTAACATACTGAACCCGTACTGTGGCCTAGGGATATACTGACACTTGGCAATCCATAAACCACCCGAGCGCATTTGACCCCTCCAAGTCTGGTTCGTTTGACTAACATACCGTGCTTGGGTGTAGTTCACTTGACCCACTTGGAAGAGATGTGCTCGGGAGCAGTTCAGTTGGGTTCATGTACAGAGTGATCACTAAAACAGCACAGAACTCGAACACTATAGGGTACACTTTTCAATTCATTAGAGAGTATTTGGGTTAATAATGGGTCTGGTTCTCACCTTACCGATGAACACGAATTGTAGTTTATGAGTAAAGCTGCATCATGATGACCTAAGCGCGCTCAAGACCGGAACATAAAGTGCAATGTGAGCAAAGGCTAGCAGGGGAATGGGGAGGGGGGACAATTGCTTTCGGGAACAGTATAAGGCAACCATTCCTTGGGTGAGTACGCCCTAACACTGCAATATGTGTTAGATATCCTGCAAATTAGATGACTAATGTAGGTAGAATCTTCCATAGTTGCCCATGTCATGCACTGAAGACGGTCCCTTACTGACTCCATCACTAAGTTTTTGAGCAAATACCTTCACTGGGCTTTAAAGCAGCATTATGTAAGAATTTTTTTTGTTCCTGGGCTCCCCCTACAGCTGCAGAGTGTAATTCACTTTTATGCCACTGTCAAATACAAATTGCAGTTTGAACTCCCCTCAGGGACAACTTTACACACGCATTTGTTGACAAACTGAAGGACACGGAACCAGCAAAGACATCAGAAGCCAAAGAACCATGTCAACTAACAAGGTAGAGAACTATTACAGGATTTTACACAAATATGACTGCATAGTAGGGTTGGGCGGTATTACGGTAGGAAGGTATCCCGAGGTATCCAAAAGTACCAACGGTATCGGTCTCATTACCGTCATTTAAAAAAAAAAATATAATATCTAAATAAATATGGAGTACATGAGGTCATAATATAAAATAATAAATTGAAGATCATCCCGAATAACTGTGTGATCGTATTTTCACTAATTCTATCAATTTCCTAAAGAAGTTTTCATCGCGTGCAGGGTTATGTCGTTACCATGGCAACCCTGCGTGACATTTTGGAGTCTGACAGAAAGCTTCGCAAGAGACTGAGACCGGGGGTGTCATGGCTCAGATGGCTAAGGCACCGTACCATAAATCCGGGGACCCGGGTTCGATTCCGACCCGAGGTTATTTCCCGATCCCGTCTCTCTCTCCCCCGCTCATTTCCTGTCTCTCTATACTGTCCTATCTAAAAAAAAAAAAAAGACTGAGACCGCGGTTGAAAGATGGCAAGTCAAGATAACGAGTTAGTGGCAAAAAAAAAATACAACATCGGCAGTGTGGCAGTATTTTGGTTTCAAACCAAACGAAAAATCTAATATGTCCCCTAAGGCACACCATAGCCTGGGGTACTCCACTTCCACGAGATCTCTCCAATGAGTTGTGTTTTGAGTAGGTTACATGAGTAACAACAAGGTAAAATAATATAACGCATGACATTTGGGTTGTGGGTAATAAACGTTTGAAATGTCCTCTACTGAAGAAACGGAAGAAAACATCGTAGCGTAAACTGTTAGGTTTCTGGTGGGAATTAGCAATGCGCTTGCTATCTTTGTTGGGTGTTTTAAACCGTATGGATTTAAGTGGAATAATTGTAAGGAGTTATGTGATCAAGACAACGTTTTAAGCAAGGTAAGGCCATTTGATTATTAATTTCCCCGCCATGGCATGACGTGGGCCCATATGATTTTGCCTTGTGCAGCTATCACGCATTTGAATTAGGTTCGCCTCATTTGCTGAAGAATATGGTTTATCGCGCAGTCTAAACGGACTTGGGTGTTGGTTGATTCTTTTTCTTTTTTTTATTTCCCATGCTTGAAAGGGTATGATCCTGCTCATCGTGTACTTTTTTTGATGGAGTAGGTGAAATAGTGCTGCAAATGGCGTTTCAACGCAGACATGTGTAAACGACAGTTGAATGCTATTTTCAAGATGAAGGAAGAGTTGCGTGATGCTTTGAAATATCTCTTAATCCATTCATCAATGCACAAAATTCGCTTTGCTGCTTAATCCATACCACAATGCACACAATTCGCTATGCTGCTTTTAAATAGTACATTTGAGGCATAGGCGCACGTTACACAGTAGGCCGAAACAAAATATTATTTTTTTTCTCGGTAATACCGTATACCCCGGGAAAACACAGAGACGGTTTAAAGGTATCAAAATTTGGATACCGCCCAACCCTACTGCATAGTTTTATTTACTGTGACACTGGAGATGAACACTAACATAAAAAGAATAACAAAAAAAGAATGACTGTTTTAGTTTGGCTGAAATACAATGCTTATATTTTCAGGCCATATACATTGCTAAACATTTGAATGTGGAGTGTGGAATCGAATGAAAGGTTAGCAACATGATATAGGCACGTGAGATTTATTTATTTGCATGCTAGCCTGAGATAGGACTGAGATTAGATGTTACTTGCCACTTTTGATATCTGGAATAAAAGGGCCAAGTCAGTGTGTTTAGAGCTACAGCTGTGTATAGATTACTTGCAACCATGTGACCAAAATGTGCTACGTCATGAGCGTCCGCCATGATGGTGGATATACAAAGCAACTAGGATGGCAGCCACTGAAAGCGCGTCTGTAAACAATGCTGAATTTTCTCAGTATTACCACGATTTGAATGATTGAGTGAAGATTCAATACAAAGAGAAGATAGATATGTGTGGTTTTGACCCATATTATTTAAGAAAGTCAGACTTTTCTGAAGATAAGACGCTTCTACCGACCATTGAGTATGAATACAGGTCATTTCATCCAATGACCATTTCATCCAATAGTTAAGACATTTCATCCAAAGCCTTTTTCATATGCACTATCAATTTTATATTTCAGGTATTTGTCGAAAAAAGAAGGACTTCTCAATGGAATTTGACCAAAGCAAAACACATTTTTGTAAAGCAAATGAGTGCCATAGTATGTGCGCTTTGACACTAAAGAGCATACTAATGGGGGGTAATCACCTAGGCTCGTGTCACTCGCTGACTCTGGGATGAGTTAACTCCCTTGCTATTGCAGGCTGCTTGCTTGCATGCCTATTTTTCCAGACAGATCATATTAAATCTTCAGGCACTGAGCAGCACTCTCGCAGGGGCTTCGTTCGCGAATTCCGGGCCGAGGAGCAGTCCTACCGACCCATACTCTTTCGAAGGGGGAGGCTTAGAGGGAGGTGCCTGTATAATTTGGCTTCGCTGCAAGCTCCTCTGGCCGAGTTATTAATGTTTAAAGCCGGCTGGATCATATTAAATCTTCAGGTGTGGAGCAGCGCTCTCGCGGGGCTTTCGTTCGCGAACACCAGAATACCTGAAACATAAAATAACTGATAGTGCATTTGAAAAAGACTTTGGACAAAATGTCTTAACTATTGGATGAAATGGTCATTGGACAAAGTGTCCTGATCCCTTTGTCTCCTCTCTGTATTAAGCCTCAGTTTCCTCGCCCTCTTTCTGAATCATGGACAGAATTCTAAAAAATCGGAACGTGCCACGGTCATGAGTACTGTTGTGACCACAACCATATACAGTACAAAGATATGGCATAGCTAAAAGAATGCTTAAAGCAGTGGAAAAACAGAGTTGCGCACCCGTGACCATGTTTTGTATGGAATGTCGCTTGACCCCGCATTTGTATATCCACCAACATGGCTGACATGCAGGTTTCTATTTTGCTTTGACATCACTTACAAGTCAAGGATAGCATAAAATTTAGTGTACAACAGTAACATGCAGTTGAAACTCCTCCACTGGCAAGATGGAATCCAAGGTCTCTGTAATGTTACAATCTTGTCAGAAATAATGTATGTGCTACCCACAAACAAAATTCAGCCAAGTCATTATGTCTTGAAAACTTCTGTCTTGAAGTAACCATGCATGCTCAGACTTTTGTTGTTGTTGTGCAGCAGTCAAAATTTGCCCAAGTATTGCACGCAACTCAAAATAGTAGAATGCTAAGCTATCATAACCTGAACCATAGGCAATATGCTGCTAACACAGACATATCTAATGCTGGGGGATGCTAACGAACAGAATAGCTAGCCAACTAAATTAACTTTACAAAACTTGGATGCACCCAACACAAACTGATGCAAACTCGGTTGGCAAACTAGCCAACAAACCTAGACAGAAACTGGTGCAAAACCATTAATTACCAGTACAGATGTCCAAGTGTTGTTAGCAAACTTGCTAGATATCACCTCAAGATGTAGCTAGGGACTAAACCTCTGTCAAAATGGACCAACTTGGCTTATGACCAAAAGTGAGTGAGCTGACAACTAACACAGCCAAACATCAAACAAGTGCAACAACACAAGACGTAGCAAGGCAGTTAACAAAATTACTGACTCGTCCAATAGAGATCTTTCTCCATCATCACAGATTTTTATCACACAACATCCACCATATTGGCAGACAACAAGAAACAGCCACGACAGTTAATAATGAAAATCAAGACGACTGCAGTCAGTATCATCTCTCTGAAATGGTTAAAAATTTATTTTATACCAGCAGATCACACTACATTCAAAAACTGAAACATGCAGGCATCACAGATCCATATAATTTACCCACATATGTATTTATTATTTATTCTCCACACTGCTCCTCTCTTTCTCTGTGTGCGTGCGCACAAGTGTTGACAGCTTCATATGGGTTAAACACTGAGGAGCAATTTCACTGTGCTTGAGTATACATGGGGCAAAAATAAAGGCTTATTCTTAATTTACCCACAAACATTTATTCTACTTGAAAAGTGTACGGCAAACCAGCTACCGGATTTGAGATACTACGATATCCTGAATTATTTAGAATTTGGACTTCTAAATACACCAGAGATGCAAAAGGCATATGAAAGTACAGATGCCTACTCAATATTTCGAGGCAGGTTTCATGCATTCCAGAATGTTACGGGAAATTCCTGATAAAGAAAAATACCTGAAACAAATGTAAGGTCAAACATAGACGTCTAATAGTAATAAACGAGCCAGGGCCTAGATGTCGCATATTTTATGGTGTTCAGCGGAGTCCAAATTATCAGTGCATAACAAATGTGCTGCTGGTCTCACCAAGCATTTGGTCTAAGAAAATATATGTCCAAAGCCCACATCCAGATATACATTTTAATGTTGCATAGAGCTTTTATACTAACCTGATATAAAATGTTCTCCACACACACGGGAATGCTTTGTTGACATCCAGTCTTCCCATTTAACTGCAGCTCACCATTTTTCTCGTCTTTCTAGGTTTGCTGGGAAGCGCTGAAAAGTTAAACTAGGTTTATCTCCACCGCCGTTATGACAATCAAAAGCACTACAGGTCTCTAGCATTGTTCTTTTAGATGTAACTTCAAATTTATCTGTAGATGTTTACTGATTGAGTGTAAGCCCAACTCACATACACTTGTGCCAGTCGTTGTCAAACACAAAGCTCACCCTGCAACATGCCCGCGTAAATAAATCCGCAGTTGCGATGATGTCAGGTGAAAGTCCTCCATAAAAAGAAGGCCATCTTGGCATCTGTCTTGCAGCCTTTTATCTCTCTTAGCTCTCACCAAAAGCCACTTTTAGACTTTTTGGCACTTAAAGCCAGTCTAAGATTTATTCTTGTCTGGTCTCTTGCTCAGAGACCAAGAGAATACCAAGCTAGGTTCTTCTTATATTTCTTACAGTCTTCTTATAGTTGTTCATGTGTGACATAGTGTTGTAAAGCATTAAGCAGTTCTCGTGGGAGCACAGATCGCACGAGAGGGTTCTGGGACACTCCACCAGAGTCAGAGTCATGACAGTGCTATTACTGGTGAAATGGGCAGAGTCAGAATGGAAGACAAGCCAAAAATATATATATATTCCTGCAGATTTTTTTTTTGCAGGTCACACGATAATCGCGATCAAATTTTGCGATCGTCATTTCCGATAAGAGCACAGTAATCATTTTGAGAATACTATCCTATCGAAATTCACACACACTACACAAGTAAGTACAGAGTGTACACAGTGTACTACACAGAAGTGTATTAACAGAAGCACACAAATTGAGAGAGCAAAAGTACCATCAAAATGGGTTTGGAAATGACATTTTAAGGTAAAAATCCCACAGAATGCTGCTTTAAGGGGAGAAAATATTCAACTATATTCAATTGTACTTGGTTTTCTGTCCACTCCAAAATGAGAAAATACACATTTTGTCCTTTTTGTGCATTTATTTCTTGAGAAACAGAAGAAAGAATCTTGAATGTGCAGCCAATGTCCAATATAAAACCAACTTGCTCGAGCTAACTGCACTCACTGAACAACTTTCAGGGCACTGAGCTGTCATTCATTAACCAGTGGAGACGCACCTCTGAAAAACCCCTCCCATATGAGAGGTTTGTGCCAGAATTGCAAGCAAAGAGTCAGGCAGTGCAAACAAGAGAGCTGGAAGCAAAACCATCAAGCTGACAGTAAGAGCAAAAGTCTAAATCAGTGAGAAAGCTGAGTGAATGGTCAACAAAAGGACATAAATTGTTTGCAGGTTATCAGTTTTACTTTTGAGATGACTTTTGTTTCAATGGGTTTCATTCTCTCTCAAATTCTTAAGAAGTTTTGCTTGATTCATCTGGCACAAATCTGATTCCATATATTCTCATAGACACATGAGCCAACAAAAATATTCAGAGAACAAGAGATGATATCCATAAATCCACATGTACATAGTTGTCACTGCACTTAAATTGTTGTAAATAGTTTCTTTACCCTCTATTTCTTAACTTTGTGTCAGCATTGTAAACAAACAAACAAAATGTTGTAAAATAAGGCTAGCTAGCATGCTGGAATGAGAATCAGCACCTCCAAATCAGAGGCCATGGTCCTCAGATGGAAAGGGGAAGAATGGCGTGTCCAGGTTGGGGGTAGGTCACTGCTTCAAGTGGAGGAGTTTAAGTATCTCGGGGTCTTGCTCACAAGCAAGGGGAAAAAAGGAAGGGGAGATTGATGGGCAGATTGGTGAAGCGTCAGCAGTCATGCGGACGCTCTAACGATCTGTCATGGTGAGAGCAATGACCCAAAAGGTGACGCTATCGATTTACCAGTCAATTTACGTTCCTACCCTCACCTCTGGGTAATGACCAAAAGAATGAGATTGCAGATACAAGTGGCAGAAATGAGCTTCCTTCACAGTCTTAAGAGATAGAGTGAGGAGTTTGAACATTCAAGAGGGGCTCAAAGTACAGCCGCTGCTCCTTCACATTGAAAGGAGCCAGCTGAGGTGGTTCAGGCATCGGTCTAGGATGCCTCCCGAACGCCTCGCAGGGGAGGTATTTCAGGCATGTCCAACTGGGAGGAGACACCAGGGCAGACCCAGGACGTGCAGGAGAGGGATTATATTTCTCAGCTGCCCTAGAAAGGCCTTGGCATCCCTCTGGAGGAGCTGGCTTGGGGGAGGGAGGGTTTGGGAATCACTTCTGAGACTGCTGTCCCGGCAAACCAGATCAGATAAGCAGTGGAAAATGGATGAACAGATGGATGGTTTTGGAATGGGACATCCACCAAGCTCAGACAGGTGTGATGGCCAGGTGCTCACTTACTTTTGGCCACAGAGTAGATGAAAATATATTTTTTATTTTGAAAATTGAATGGATGTACTCATTCATACACTGAATATATAATGCGTGTGTGTGTGTGTGTGTGTGTGTGTGTGTGTGTGTGCGCGCGCACATTTTATTGATTTCTCTCTCTCTCACACACACACACCTAAAATAATGTGAATAAACTGATTAAACAAAAGAGGAATGTTTGTTTCTGAAAGTGAAAGGATTTACATGGAAGAATTATATTCTTATAGCTATATTAATGCTGAAATTTAAATATGTGCAATGTCCTTACTCTGTCCGTACTACGACAGTTTGTCATAAGAAGATGGGAAGTACAAGAGAAAGATGAATTGAAAGAAAATAAATATTTTTGTACTTACTGCAACTTTGCTCCCAGTTATCTGCATGCAGCGGTCAGCAAAGGAGTTAACGTGCAAAGGAAACAGCAAACACAAAAAGCACATCATGAGTTGTCCAAAGTATCATCTGTACCAGTCAACTGAAGTAGATGTGCACTATACTAAACAAAATGATTCCAACACTTAGATACCCAAGGTACAAAATAAAAAGATGCTGTTGAACAAACACAAACAAACAAACAAAAGGTGGTACGAATACATTCAGAAATGTAAGATAATGTCTCATTTTTATGGCTGTTTTCAAAGCAGGTAATGAGAACAAGTGGATTTTCTTCTTGAAAAATTTTAGCCTGTAGTCTTTTGTGGGACTACAACATGTTTGAGAGTGTACACATACATTTTATATATGTGAGAGGTTGTGTGTTTTTACACACACAAATATATATCACACACAACCCCACTTCCAAAAAAGTTGGGGCATTGTGTAAAAACAAACAAAGTGATGATTTGCAAAATCAGGGAAACTCCAGATTTCATTGAAAATAGTACAAAAGACAACATATCCAAAGTTGAAACTGAGAATTTTTTTTTTTGGGGGGGGGGGGGGGGGGGGGGAGTGGTTTTGGAATATATGCTCATTTTGAATTTGATGTCAGCAACATGTTTCAGAAAGCTGGGACAGGGGCAAAGAAAGACTGAAAAAGTTGTCTCATACTAAAAAAATTCTAATTTGGTTAATTGGCAACAGGTCAGTAACATGATTGGGTAGAAAACAAGCATCCCAGAGAGACCAAGTCTCTCAGAAGTAAAGATGGAGAGGGGTTCACTGCTCTATGAAAGACCGCGTGGGCAAACAGTGGAACAATTTAAGAATAACGTTCCTCAATGTAAAATTGCAAAGAATTTGGGGATGACATCATCTACGGTACATACCATCATTAAAAGATTCAGAGAATCTGGAGAAATCTCCGTATGCAAGAGACAAGGCTAAAAACTGACACTGGATGCTTGTGATCTTCAGGCACTCAGGAAATTTAAAAGTTTTAAAAATTGCATTAAAAGCAAACACGTGTCTGGAGTGGAAATCACTCAGGAACAGTTCAGAAAACCATCGTCTGTGAAAACAGTTCATTGCTACATCCAAAAATGCAAGTTAAAACCATATATAAAACAATATCCAGAAACA
>NC_083576.1:37588259-37595759 GCF_027579695.1 Neoarius graeffei | reverse complement strand
GCCAGCTCAGTACCCGGACCCTTCTTCTACGCAGCCATGATGCTGTAATTGATGCAGTATGTGGTTTGGCATTGTCATGTTGGAAAATGCAAGGTCTTCCGAGAGAGACGTCGTCTGGATGGGAGCATATGTTGCTCTAGAACCTGGATATATCTTTCAGCATTGATGGTGTCTTTCCAGATGTGTAAGCTGCCCATGCCACATGCACTAATGCAACCCCATACCATCAGAGATGCAGGCTTCTGAACTGAGCGCTGATAACTTGGGTTGTCCTTCTCCTCTTTAGTCCGAATGACACGGCGTCCCTGATTTCCATAAAGAACTTCTAATTTTGATTCGTCTGACCACAGAAGTTTTCCACTTTGCCACAGTCCATTTTAAATGAGCCTCGGCCCAGAGAAGACATCTGCACTTCTGGATCATGTTTAGATACGGCTTCTTCTTTGAACTATAGAGTTTTAGCTGGCAACGGCGGATGGCACGGTGAATTGTGTTCACAGATAATGTTCTCTGGAAATATTCCTGAGCCCATTTTGTGATTTCCAATACAGAAGCATGCCTGTATGTGATGCAGTGCCGTCTAAGGGCCCGAAGATCACGGGCACCCAGTATGGTTTTCCGGCCTTGACCCTTACGCACAGAGATTCTTACAGATTCTTTTGATGATATTATGTGCTGTAGATGATATGTTCAAACTCTCTGCAATTTTCCACTGTCGCGCTCCTTTCTGATATTGTTCCACGATTTGTCGGTGCAGAATTAGGGGGATTGGTGATCCTTTTCCCATCTTTACTTCTGAGAGCCGCTGCCACTCCAAGATGCTCTTTTTATACCCAGTCATGTTAATGACCTATTGCCAGTTGACCTAATGAGTTGCAATTTGGTCCTCCAGCTGTTCCTTTTTTGTACCTTTAACTTTTCCAGCCTCTTATTGCCCCGTCCCAACTTTTCTGAGATGTGTTGCTGTCATGAAATTTCAAATGAGCCAATATTTGGCATGAAATTTCAAAATGTCTCACTTTCGACATTTGATATGTTGTCTATGTTCTATTGTGAATACAATATCAGTTTTGAGACTTGTAAATTATTGCATTCCGTTTTTATTTACAATTTGTACTTTGTCCCAACTTTTTTGGAATCGGGGCTGGATATATACACACACACACACACACAGTGCTCAGCATAAATGAGTACACCCCCTTTGAAAAGTAACATTTTTAACAATATCTCAGTGAACACAATTTCCAAAATGTTGACAAGACAGTTTAATATAACATCTGTTTAACTTATAATGGGAAAGTAAGGTTAATAATATAACTTAGATTACACATTTTTTCGGTTTTACTCAAATTAGGGTGGTGCAAAAAATGAGTACAACCCACAACAAAAACTACGACATCTAGTACTTTGTATGGCCTCCATGATTTTTAATGACAGCACCAAGTCTTCTAGGCATGGAATGAACAAGTTGGCGATATTTTGCAGCATCAATCTTTTTCCATTCTTCAACAATGCCCTCTTTTAGTGACTGGATGCTGGATGGAGAGTGATGCTCAACTTGTCTCTTGAGAATTCCCCAAAGAAAATTTCTTTACACCACAAAGGTGAAGGCTACAAGATGATCAGCAAAGCTTTACTTATCAGTCAAAATACTGTAGCAAAAGTGGGACAAAAATTTAAGAAAGATGGAACTGCAACCATCTCACAGAGATGTCCAGGTCGTCCATGGAAGTTAACACCTCGACAGGAGCGTCTTCTGATGAGAAGGGTTGAAGAAAATCAGCATGCAAGTTCACTGCAGTTATCTAAAGCAGCCTTTCTCAAACGGGGTGCCGTCTGGCTTCGTTAGGGGTGCCGTCAAAAAATTATATCTTATAACATTGAAATAAATAAAATGAATTAAAATTCCAAAAAATGATCGTTACACTAATGCAGATCATCACCGCCTCATGCATCATCAAAATTTGTCTCACGGCCCCCTTTCCCATGTCACGTCGTCACTGCCGAGGTCAGCGAATGATCAGCGTGACTGCATACATTTTATATGGAGGTGCCTTGAGAATTTGCATACTTCTGAAGGGTGCCGTGACTGAAAAAAGGTTGAGAAACACTGATCTAAAGAAGTAGAAAGCCAAACTGGGGTGACTATTTCCTGTGACACAATACAGCGTACACTGCAGAGGAATGGCATGCATGGATGCCGTCCACAAAAGAAACCTCTCCTAAAGCCCATGCACAAAAAAGCCCGCCTAGAGTTTGCCAAGGCCCATGCTGACAAAGATGAAGACTACTGGGACTCTATACTCTGGAGTGATGAGACCAAGATAAATGTTTTTGGAATTGATGGCTTCAAAACTTTATGGCGTCGGAAAGGTGAGGAATACAAAGAAAAATGTATGGTGCCTACAGTGAAACATGGTGGTGGCAGTGTCCTTATGTGGGGGCTGCATGAGTGCTGCTGGTGTCGGGGAGCTGCATTTCATTGATGGCATCATGAATTCACAGACGTATTGCTCTATACTGAAAGAGAAGATGCTCCCATCACTCCGTGCCCTTGCCCGTCGTACACTTTTCCAACATGACTAAACACACATCTCAGGCCACTGATGGATTTCTGAAGAAGAACAGGGTGAAAGTGATTCAGTGGCCAAGTATGTCTCCTGATCTGAACCCAATCGAACACCTATGGGGAATTCTGAAAAGACAAGTTGAGCATCACTCTCCATCCAGCATCCAGTCACTAAAAGAGGACATTGTTGAAGAATGGAAAAAGATTGAGGTTGTAAAATGTCGCCAACTTGTTCATTCCATGCCTAGAAGACTTGGTGCTGTCATTAAAAATCATGGAGGCCATACAAAAGTACTAGATGTAGTAGTTTTTGTTGTGGGGTGTACTCATTTTTGCACCACCCTAATTTGAGTAAAACTGAAAAAATGTGTAATCTAAGTTTATATTATTAACCTTACTTTCATGTTACAAGTTAAACAGATGTTATATTAAACTTTGTCTTGTCAACATTTTGAAAATTGTTTTCATTGAGATATTGTTGAAAATGTTACTTTTCAAAGGGGGTCACACATACACATACAGTATCTATCTATCTATCTATCTATCTATCTATCTATCTATCTATCTATCTATCTATCTATTTCACACACACACACACACACACACACACAGTGGTGCTTGAAAGTTTGTGAACCCTTTAGAATTTTCTATATTTCTGCATAAATATGACCTAAAACATCATCAGATTTTCACAAAGTCCTAAAAGTAGATAAAGAGAAGCCAGTTAAACAAATGAGACAAAAATATTATACTTGGTCATTTATTTATTGAGGAAAATCATCCAATATGACATATCTGTGAGTGGCAAAAGTATGTGAACCTCTAGGATTAGCAGTTAATTTGAAGGTGAAATTAGAGTCAGGTATTTTTGATCAATGGGATGATGATCAGGTGTGAGTGGACACCCTGTTTTATTTAAAGAACAGGGATCTATCAAAGTCTGATCTTCACAACACATGTTTGTGGAAATGTATCATGGCACAAACAAAGGAGATTTCTGAGGACCTCAGAAAAAGCGCTGTTGATGCTCATCAGGCTGGAAAAGGTTACAAAACCATCTCTAAAGAGTTTGGACTCCACCAATCCACAGTCAGACAGACTCAGTGCGTTTACATGCACATAGAGAAAATCGAATTTCTGCCGTAGCTCGACTGAAATCGAAGCTCTAAGTGCCATGGAAACACCTTAGCTCGGCTGAAATCGAACCGAACTGGATTTCTCGTAATCGAGCTACGCAACCTAGATTATGCGATTGTAGCTGAGCTACTTAGTGCATGTAAACCCTATCGAGCTACGTAGTCGAGCTACTTACTTCAGCACTGCCCCTTCCGGAAATGATGAGTGACGAGACCACAAGCGGGAAACACAACAGCCTCGGTCGGCATGACAACAGTAGTAGAAACGTGCACTTCTGGAGCAATGAGGAGATAGAGTTCATGCTCATTCAGCTTAAGGAGTTCAATATATATATATATATATATATATATATATATATATATATATCTTGATGTTGCTGTCCTCGTCGTCGTTCTTCTTGTGAACACGGAACTGATAACTTTGTTTACACTCTTGAATAGCTCTTCTTCATGACGACAACCCGAAGTGTACCAACACGATGGGGCGTGTAGCGCCACCTGTGGCTCGGGTGCACAATGTACCTCACACAATAGCTCGATTTCCTTGTGTGCATGTAGGATTGGATTTCTCTGGCACCCCTGCTGGGACCCTTAGCTCAATTACCGACAGTAGCTCGATTTGGATGTGCATGTAAACGCACTGACTATGTACAAATGGAGGAAATTCAAGACCATTGTTACCCTCCCCACAAGTGGTCGACCAACAAAGATCAGTCCAAGAGCAAGGCGTGTCGTAGTCGGCAAGGTCACAAAGGACCCCAGGGTAACTTCTAAGCAACCCACATTGGCTAATGTTAAAGTTCATGAGTCCACCATCAAGAGAACACTGAACAACAAATGGTGTGCATGGCAGGGTTGCAAGGAGAAAGCCACTGCTCTCCAAAAAGAACATTGCTGCTCGTCTGCAGCTTGCTAAAGATCACGTGGACAAGCCAGAAGGCTATTGGAAAAATGTTTTGTGAATGGATGAGGCCAAAATAGACTCTTTGGTTTAAATGAGAAGCGTTATGTTTGGAGAAAGGAAAACACTGCATTCCAGCAGAAGAACCTTATCCCATCTGTGAAACATGGTGGTGGTAGTATCATGGTTTGGGCCTGTTTTGCTGCATCTGGGGCAGGATGGCTTGCCATCATTGATGGAACAATGAATTCTGAATTATACCAGCGAATTCTAAAGGAAAATGTCAGGACATCTGTCCATGAACTGAATCTCAAGAGAAGGTGGGTCATGCAGCAAGACAACGACCCTAAGCACACAAGTCATTCTACCAAAGAATAGTTAAAGAATAAAGTTAATGTTTTGGAATGGCCAAGTCAAAGTCCTGACCTTAATCCAATCGACATGTTGTGGAAGGACCTGAAGCGAACAGTTCATGTGAGGAAACCCACCAACATCCCAGAGTTGAAGCTGTTTTGTACAGAGGAATGGGCTAAAATTCCTCCAAGCCAATGTGCAGTACTGATCAGAAGTTACTGGAAATGTTTAGTTGAAGTTATTGCTGCACAAGGGGGTCACACAAGATACTGAAAGCAAAGGTTCACATACTTTTGCCACTCTCAGATATGTCATATTGGATGATTTTCCTCAATAAATAAATGGCCAAGTGTAATATTTGTGTCTCATTTGTTTAACTGGGTTCTCTTTATCTACTTCAGTTAAAGAAGAATAAAGTTATCAGCTTCAACTCTGGGACTTGTGTGAAAATCTGATGTTTTAGGTCATATTTATGCAGAAATACAGAAAAATCTAAAGGGTTCACAAACATTTAAGCACCACTGTGTGTGTGTGTGTGTGTGTGTATATATATATATATATATATATATATATATATATATATATATATATATATGTGTGTGTGTGTGTGTGTGTGTGTGCGCGTGCATTACACACACACACACACACGTGTGTGTATATATGTATGTGTGTGTGTCAGGGCTTGACATTAACTTTTTTGCTCACCGGCCACTGTGGCTAGTGGTTTTCCCGAGTCACCAGCCATTCAGCCTTTTCACTCGCCACAATTTTGTTGCCAGGAAATCGCAGTTTTTTCTTCACCATGATATGTTAAAGTTCGGAAGATCTAGATTTAATTATGAATGGCAGCGTATAATCTATCTCTACAGTAGCACTCAAGTATTCAGTGCTGTTAAAGTAGCTCCCTATATGAAAACATGCAACCAATTCAGACAAAAATATAAACATAGTATTCTGTTTATTGAAGTCAAATTCAAGCCCCTTACAATATGAAATATCGTATAATATGAAAAATAACATTCAGTACAACTGAATTGATTCTAATATTAAAAGTCCAATTCAAAACATTTATCACTGAAAAACATTTGATGTTTTGATATGCAAGTAGGGCGGCACGGTGGTGTAGTGGTTAGCGCTGTCGCCTCACAGCAAGAAGGTCCTGGGTTCGAGCCCCAGGGCCGGCGAGGGCCTTTCTGTGTGGAGTTTGCATGTTCTCCCCGTGTCCGCGTGGGTTTCCTCCGGGTACTCCGGTTTCCCCCACAGTCCAAAGACATGCAGGTTAGGTTAACTGGTGACTCTAAATTGACCGCAGGTGTGAATGTGAGTGTGAATGGTTGTCTGTGTCTATGTGTCAGCCCTGTGATGACCTGGCGACTTGTCCAGGGTGTACCCCGCCTTTTGCCCGTAGTCAGCTGGGATAGGCTCCAGCTTGCCTGTGACCCTGTAGAAGGATAAAGCGGCTAGAGATAATGAGATGAGATATGCAAGTATTATCAAGTATTATTTATGTATATTATCAATTAATAGTGTGTGTGTGTGTGTGTGTGTGTGTGTGTGTGTGTGTATACATATGTAGAGAGAGACATTAAATGTCCTCATTACATTCATCATCAGATGAGTCTGAATGGTCCATGAAAAATGGTCTTTGTGACATGAGGCTTCCAGCATGCCATAAGTTGATAGCTGGGGCGGGATCAACTTCTTTCCAATTGCGTGAACGTTTCTAAACAGCAGCTCCATCCTCTCCAGCTCAGCCGACTTCATGACAGCCAGGGACTTGAAAGCCATGCTGTCCTGTAGTGAACCAGCCATCTTCGCCTGTTTTGATGTTTTAGTACCGATGTGTGCATTTGGCTTTTTGTGGTACTTTATAGTTTCGAGTTTAAAATTACTGGTGCCTGTCTTTGCCAGACTTTCTACAGTCTTCGCAGTACAGGGTATTTTCGGTTTTGCTATGAACTAGCCAATCTCACCTGAACTTCCATTTGTCATTGAACTGTCTTATCTTCCTGTTAGCATCTTGTTTATCTCCATGGCAGTAGCCAGCTATGAGGCCCCCGCGGTCCGGACCTCGGCCATTTTTAAGAGCTGAAAATACATTTGTATGCTAAATATTCAACTGGATAAAAAATAAAGAATAACATTAAAACGTCTCTGTAAAAAGTGCATTGTTAATTATGTTAAACATTGATTCTGTCTTCTGTGGCTGTTTGGTGCACACGGCTCTGAGACCAAGAACACAAAAGCGAATGAGCGACTCGGGGGAGGAACGCAGTGCAGGAGACACGTATTTTCATGGTAACCATTAGCGCACTAGGGCGGCACGGTGGTGTAGTGGTTAGCGCTGTCGCCTCACAGCAAGAAGGTCCTGGGTTCGAGCCCCGGGGCTGGCGAGGGCCTTTCTGTGTGGAGTTTGCATGTTCTCCCCGTGTCCGCGTGGGTTTCCTCCAGGTGCTCCGGTTTCCCCCACAGTCCAAAGACATGTAGGTTAGGTTAACTGGTGACTCTAAATTGACTGTAGGTGTGAATGTGAGTGTGAA
>NC_083576.1:37540759-37583259 GCF_027579695.1 Neoarius graeffei | reverse complement strand
TCCCTAAACTGTTACCACAAAGTTGGAAGCACACAATCTTGGATAGAGAGATGGATCATTGTATATTCATTGTAAACAGCAATAAAAGTCATACGGATATACAGTATTGTATAGAGTGAATATGAGAAAAGAAAGATAGGGAAAAATGAATAGAAGTAACATGGCAGTGTATGTGGATATGAATAGTGGATAGTGGCAAAGTTTAACTATTGTTCAATGAGCTTATCCTAAGACTGGCTCAGTCAGTACGTTTACATGCACATCCAAATTGAGCTGCTGTCAGTAATCGAGCAAAGGGTCCCAGCAGGGGTGCCAGAGAAATCCAATCCTACATGCACACAAGGAAATCGAGCTATTGTGTGAGGTACATTGTGCACCCAAGCCACAGGTGGCGCTACACGCCCCATCGTGTTGGTACACTTCCGGTTGTCGTCATGAAGAAGAGCTATTCAAGCGTGTAAACAAAGTTATCAGTTCCATGTTGTCCATTGCACGTTTTTCTCCCGTCCATGAATTTTAACATATTCAACTCCTTAAGCTGAATGAGCATGAACTCTGTCTCCTCATTGCTCCAGAAGTGCACGTTTCTGCTCGCCATTTTCTCTTCATTTGTTCCTCCTGACCTCTTCTGCTGCTCGCTACTACTGTTGTTATGCCGACCGAGGCTGTCGTGTTTCCCGCTTGTGGTCTTGTCACTCGTCACTTCCAGAAAGGGCAGTGCTGAAGTAAGTAGCTCGACTACGTAGCTCCATAGGGTATACATGCACTAAGTAGCTCGGCAAAAATCACATAATCTAGGTCATGTAGCTCGATTACGGGAAATCAAGTTCCGTTCAATTTCAGCCTAGCTAAGGTGTATCCATGGTATTTAGAACTTCGATTTCAGTCGAGCAACGGCAGAAATTCGATTTTCTCTATGTGCATGTAAACGCACTCAGTGCAAAATAGTGTCCCAGCACACTGATGGGCTGTTTTTTGTACAGTGTCATCACTGTTGGTACAAATCAACTCCGGCAACACTCCTTTCTACAGTAAAGTGGAATGAGTGAGTGAAAGTTCTGCTGTTTAAACTCAAATGGAGTGGGTGCTGTTTATTGTCCAGAATGGCTGAGAGTTTATTGAGTGTCCTTTTTTCCCCCCATCACCACCTCAAAACCTTCTAGAAAGCACCCCAAGACTGAGCCAAGCTTCTTGATCAGTTTCTTGAGTTTATTTTCATCTCCAGTGCCGATGCCACCTCTGCAGAAAATTGCTGCAAAGAAGACTGCAGTGGCCATCACAGACCGGTCGAACATTTTGAACATCTTGCTGCAAACATTAAAGAACCTGAGCTTCCTCAAAGTAGAGCCTGCTCAATTCTTTTCCTGTGCACAGCATCTGAGTTGACTTTCCAGTCCAGCTTGCTGTTGAGATAGACACCAAAGAATCTGCAGATGTCAACTAGTTCAACATCCAGGCCCATGATGATAACAGAGCTCTTCCCCCATCATCTCCTTGGTCTTGGCCACATTGAGGAGCAAATGATTCTTCCTGCACCACTGCATAAAGTTGGCCAAGTTCTCTTCCTGTCCATACCTGTTGAACCCAACCACCTCAGAGTTGTCAGAAACTTTCTGAAGGTGACTTTCTGACTTGTAATGAAAGTCCATGATGTACATGGTTCACTGTGGCGCTCCAGTGCTCATCAGCAGACGCACATATAGACACATTCCAGACCACAGGGTCTGTCTGACAAATAGTCAGTGACCCAAAAGATCATGGATCACCTGCATTTTTCTTTTCTCTCAGCAGGAGAAGTTGAATGGTGTTAAATGTGCTCAAGAAATTCAAGAAAGTGACTGGTGGTGTACTCCAGATGAGAGTGGGCCTTTTTCTTAGCAGGGTTCTAACTAGGCCTTTTCAGTGTATCGGGCCACTATGCAGTGTTTCCTTCCCACTACACCCACAATATTGTCAACATGCCTGTAAAAGTTGCTGCTACATTAATAAAAAGACTTGTCAATCTTGAAAATATGGTCTTTTGTTTAATTTTCCCTTGTTATCCCCACACGACGGCGACAGAGCACTGCCATGCAAATGTTCTACATTATTCGTGTGCAAGTGACGTCACAACCCAGAAGTCCACCATATTGGATGAGAACAATTAATAACCAGTGCTTCACATGTGAGCTGCTGCAATGCTTCGTGATTTTCTTCTTATTGCTTTACCTTTGAAGAAAGATAATACCTACTTTGTGTGTGGTATATAATTGCGGTAATAATGCTACTCGTGACAAAGAGAAACAGTTCTTCAGAATTCCAAAAATAATTAAAAACGGCAACAAAACAGATACACTGTCCAGAGAACGCTGTGCACTGTGGTTCAGAAACGTACATCGTAAGGACTTAACTGAGGAAAAAGATAATTACACCCACACGTGTGGTGATCACTTTATATCTGCTAAGAGTTCATTGCTAATTAAAGTCATGTTTTCTGCTGATTAAATTGAACTTTAGCGCAAACAGTCTGCTTCTCACCTCCCTTACAAAAAAGAAGCTTATTCAAGTGTGCTTCTAGTATACTTCTTTTAAACTAAAAATAAGAGAGTATGCTTTCAGTTTACTTTTTATTATTTACTTGTCAGAGATATAATTAAAAGTTATACATAAGTATTCTTGGCTTATACTGAAAAGTATATCGATAAGTATATTAAGCTTATACTTAAACTTTTGATCAAGATATACTTAAAAGTGTAATAAAAAAAGTATTAAAATATATGTGCATTATGTTTAAGTGTACTTGCCAATGCTCGAAAAACCTCATGTCCAATCGTCTGAGAGAACTAAAGTCTGTGCAAGGACGAGTAAAACTTTAATGGTAATCGTCCCATCGGATGCCAAAAGTTAGTGCTGGCAACCTAAGCGCTAAGATAGCAGGGCACCAGTCTAAAGTAGCTCGTCACGTTTCACAGGAAATGCATTAAAAAGTTTTATTCATCAACACGACAATATGTAAAAGTAAAAATATATATATATTTTGAGGAAACCATTCAAATTTCCTTGTTTTTGGTTATAATTCGTCAAAGTATGCATGTGTTTGAGTGTACAAGAAAAGCTTGGCTCAGAGAGGTCCACGTAATGACGTAATTATACCAATTGGCTAAGGGCGACGAGGGTCAAGGACATCATGTGCCAGCAGCATGGCTGAAGCAGGCAGGTGTCAAACTTGGAACTTTTATGTCATGATTGGAGTTAATAATAAACGACATCACTGAATAAATGCTCCTTACCGTTAATCAGTGTATGTGTGTGTATATTATGTGTATATTTTATTTATGTGTATAATATTTTTATTTTTGATGGTTTCATACATTTCGTAATATTTTTATTTTCTAAATATTTATCAACATGCCACCATTGTGGCACAGGAGGCTATGATTGGTGGACAGCTGACAAAGGGTGTCTCCCATTGGTTGTAAATCGTTACAAAAAAAATCATAAACACATATGAAACCCGCTGATTGGCTGTTCATATACTGAAGCATGTTGGAATATGCATTCTTTTTCCAAAAAAATCCCAACACGGAAGAACAGTTTTAAAAAACTACAGAAGCAAGAAGACCTTCTTTGTGTAAAGACTTTTTCCCGACATCAGCTTTCGGGAACAGAATGTTGCGAAAGCCAAAGCATTTACTCTCAAAAGGCTCTGACCTAAATTGTGGGCTAGATGGCATCCAGTAACTATAATCATACTATAACTAACTACATACTACAGTAACTATAATCATACAGTAACTATAGTCATACAGTAACTATAATCATTCTTGTAATAATAATTTCAGTAAACGGTTAATGTTCAGTTCCCTTTTCATTAATTCTCGATTCAAAGGCACAGCTGAGTCACACAGGTTGATCAGTGTGTAACGGACAACAACAATTTTATCCAAAATAGTTTTTCCTGCCCGAGTTGATTTATTTCCATTTCACATGCTTGCAGCTGTTGTAAAGTTCAGTGTGTTTGTGTAGAACTCTCTTGAACTGTAGGTTCATTACTACACTCTGGTTCCACGGTGACATTTTGCACAGGACCGGGTTCCTTTGATAACAGAAACCAAGCTTCAGCATTATTATTATACTCATTCAAAACTCTCCACAACTTAATATACCCTAAATTATTAATTCCTCTGCTACTAGAACTTTTCTTTCTGAATGTGTCTGCATTAGTGGTGCGCGGTATACCGATATATAGCAGTGCAGCTTGAAAAAGATGCGTATCGCGGTACAATTTTTGACATATCGGTTCAGTCGGGTTCACTCAGGAATCTTCATAAGTTTCTGGAAATAGTTCGTCTAATCATGGAAATGCTGAAAATATTTGATCAACTGCTTTTGGTTTTTTTATTTCAATGTATAAATCTCAAATAATATAGTTCACTAGCGTATATATTATTTTTGAGACGATAAATAAATAGAAGGTTCCAGAATTCCTTGCTCAAATGTGAAAAATAGTTGCTTGGTCACACTTTCAAAATGGTGGCCTCCATCGGCGCCGATGACTACAAGTTCAACATTGTGAAAAATCCTAAGGGAAAGGCTGCTGTTTGGCAGCACTTCAGCTTAATTATTCAGAAGAGGGAAAGCAGGAGCGAAGAAAACATTGCTGGGTGTAAAATTTATAAAAGATATAGTTAAGTGTAGTGGGGGAACAACTAATCTAACAACACATTTGAGACACCATCATCCGAGTGTTTCGGCGTGCAGCGCTGTTAATAGCAAAACCCCCATGGAATTACAACAGACCATGCAACAGACGAGCACTCTACATATTTCACATTCTGCGCCAAAACAACAAACTATAAATAATGCATTTTCTAGTACCAAGAAATACCAGAGTACATCTGAAAAAGCACAACGAATCACTTCTAAAATAGCAAGATTCATCGTGAAAGACGTGAGGCCATACAGCATGGTGGAATCCAAGGAGTTCAGGGAAATGCTGGCTAAATGCGAGCCCTGGTATCAAGTGCCATCTAGAAAAACTCTCTCAGAGGTCGTCATTCCCAAAATGTATTCCCAAGTTTATGAAGTTAAAAGCAGCTTACAACATGCTGAATTGCTAAGAAATTTGTTTTACTGCAAGCACAATCTGTTAATCACAGTAACACATGTATGCATAAATTACTTATTTTATCTGATTCTGATTTATTTTCTTGAATTAATTTGACCGTCAATAGGTAACTGGAATAAAACTTAAAACAAGTTGTGTCTTAAACAGCACAACATTGCATTTCATTATGTGGTAGAATATATAAATCATAAAAAATCAGTAACTTAAGTATGCTGAAGCCCAGTGTGAAGTTGACTTTATCTCGGGTAGGACATTATTGATGTTAGACAATCTTATATCTGGCTGGAAGTGACAGCCTTTTACTCGTGTTTTTCCATTCTTTACAAAAAGCTGCCAGATGTGTTGTGATTTTTTTTTCCTCTATGCTCAAACATTACAGTGTCTAACATTATTTTTTATTATTCAAATTTGTGTAGATTGACTACATTGTAACTTCTTTTACACACAGGCTATTTAGCAAACTACTAGTACATGTAACTAGTTAAATAGTTAAAATTACATTTGTTTAATAATGATTGCATTTGTTTCCTTGCATAATTGTTTTGCTTAAAGAAATGCCATTCTTACACTAAATTATCATGATACGTATCACGATACACTGATCATGTATCGCGATATATCGCAATACAAAAATTCTTGTGATACCCATCCCTAGTCTGCATGTATTAGTGTTATGGTTTTGTGGATTTATCATAATTATGCTTCTTCATCTATTAAAATCAACTGCATTCTGTCCTCTCCAAAATAAAATAAAGCTATGGGCAAGTGGAATTGTTTTTTGGGCAAGTATGTTTTGGGTGCTGCTTGCCCATTGGGCAAGTAAGGCTGGGAGATTTTTTTTCGAGGACTGCTTGCCCTGTAGTTGTGCTTATCCTTTTGATAGTAGCCTATAAAGTACTTCTTTTTCACACATATTGGCTTCTTTGTGATATATGGCAGCATGTTTTAAATTCCATCTTTTAAACCTACATGTACCATAAGTTTGTGGTCAGCTCTGGGGTGGAATACTAATAGTACATTTCTAATATGTTATAAAGTATACTTTTATAAACTAAAAAGTGGACTAGAAGTGTGTTACGAGTAAACCAATAGTATATTTCCAGTATACTACAAAGTATACTTTAGTAAACTAAAAAGTGGACTAGAAGTATAAAACAAGTAAACTCATAGTATATTTCCAGTATATTATGAAGTATGCTTTTGTAAACTAGAGTGGACTACAAGTATAGAACTAGTAAACTATTAGTATACAAGTTTACTTGTGGTATACTTGCAGTACAAAATAAAATAAAAAATACTAGTTGTATACTCAGAGTTTACTTCTCTTAAAGTATAAACTAAAAGTGGGCCAATTTAGTCCCAAGAAGTATTAGATTAGTTTACTTCCAAGTATACTGTAAGTACATTGATATCAGTATACTTGGTACACAAAAGTATACTTAAGGAAATATACCTTAACTTTACTTATGTATACTAAATAAAATGAACTTAAAAGTATACTACTTTTTGATAAGGGCTTGCGGGAGAACCGTCAAACCTATGCGATAAAACAAATCCAGATTGGGCACCAACACTCAAATTAGGACATGATAAAAATCAAGATGAAAACTCATCTCGCAGTATCAAGAAGCAACAGGATAAATGAAAGCCCTGCCAAGAAAGCCAGATTAAAAAAAAAAAAAAAAAACACAACATTGCAAACCTTCACGAGTTTGGATACACCAGGAGAACAAATGTGGGTCAACTTTGCCAGGTGAAGGTATTAGCGATGCCCTCCAGTAACTTCGTTTTACTTATGCACTTTTTGTTTTACAGATGTACCAGTCAAATGAAATTGTGACTGAAACCCTCCCAGCAGAGATACACACGGAAAGTGGTTGCCAGACAGAACTCACTGGGTTACAAATATCTCAAATGGAGCGGTGCAATAGAGAGATGACTTGTGAATTGCTGGAACTTAAGAAAAAAAAAAGGTGGAAGCTGGTTTAAGTTGACAAGGTTACCAAAGTATGCTGTGCCTTGTGTAATTTATTTCCACCAATTGTTCCTTTTGATTAGTGATTTTACTTTGTCTATGAAAAGAAAATAGAATTAGCATAAAATAGTCCAACTTGCTTAGTGATGTTTTTATTGCATGCTTTTATTCTGTCTGTACTCTATTTTGTCAGAGATCTTTATTGTTTGAAATGTAAAGGTTTGTTGGGTTAATAATATATACAAAAACAAGAATAATTAGAATATCAAAATATGTTCATAAAATATACTACTTATGTACATGTCCTTGCATTTTGGATTTGTACATCATCCAACATGGCAGCGGGTGCATATGTTACACTGTTTTTGTCATGTGGTTGCACATGAATTTGGACATACTCCACTCCCCATCCACATAAGCGCCCACTGCATAGCTGCCTAACACTTTGTGATCATCAACTGGTTGTTTTATTCTTATTCCATAAATATGCCACCAATATAGCTGAATATTAATAAGTCTTAAATTAAAAACAAAAATCACAGCAACTTTTGGGGAAAAAAAAACTCTCAATATTATCAAAAAGGGTGACTTTCAGGGAGGCCTGCAAGTACCAGGAAATGCACTAGAATGCATCTCCGAGCATGTGGAACCTGTGAGCTTTCAGGGGCCTAAGGCAGCCCCTGAACCCCTGGCCGTTACGACTGGTGCCACTACTCTGATAATTTTGGTCTAGTTAGAACCCTGCATAGATATTACATTACAGGCATTTAGCAGATGCTCGTATCCACAGTAATGTACAACAGGACTTTGACATACCACATGACATCAGACATGGCAGTGGGCAGCCCAAGGAGCAGTTCGGGGTTAGATGCCTTCAACCATTGCTGCTGGTCCAGGAACTGGCGACCTTTTGGTCCCAAAGCTGCTTCTCTAACCTTTAGGCCATGGCTTCCCCATATGATTGCATTGTAATACCTGTGGCTGGTCGGCAAACTGTATGCTGTAGCATTAAAATATCCCTTCACTGGGACTGAGTGGTGTAGCCCAAACGCGTTCTAGCATGAAAATGTCCCTGCATACAAAATGACATGGTTTGCCAAGGTTGGTATGGAAGAACTTGAGTAGCCTGAACAGAACCCTGATCTCAACTGCACTGAACACTTTTGGGATGAATTACAATAAAAAGCTTCACACCAGGCCTTCCCGCCCAACATCAGTTCCCCTCATGCTCATGTCTGAATGGGTACAAATCCTCACAACCACATTCCAAAATCTAGTGAAAAGCCTTCTCAGAAGCCTGAAAGCCGTTATAGCAACAAAAGAAAAAAAAAATCAATATTAATGCCCATGGATTTGGAATGGTATGCTCAATAGTCAGGTTATTATTAAAACAATTTCTCTGCAGTCTTAATTCCAAGTGTTATGTTGTCCAAAGGTCTTATATAATTACGATACACAAAGAAAGAACTTTAAAGGTGTGGCCATGCCAACAGAAGACACTGAAAGGAAAATAAATACTGGCACTCCAAATCTTACTGCCAATCATTAGAATTACTTTAGAGCAGCGGTTCCCAAACTTATTTTTCCACGCACCACCTTTTTCATCTTGACTTTGTTTGCATACCCCCAATGCCGGACACGTAAAAAAGTGCAACACATTCTATTTATATAAGGCACCAAGTTTAATGAAATTAGAATACCAAAGTCAAAACGCATAACAGGTCTATGAGCTCTCTCCTTCAGAAGTATGGAAAACAATAAAACACGAAGAACAAGGACAAACAGGCTCACAGTTTGACAAAAATAGGGGAATTTCAAATTCAGTGCAGGCGCAGTGCTCTGGGACAGTCAGAGAGAGAGAGAGAGAGAGTTACGTTATTATGCGGCAATTTTCATTTAGTTTTGGGGAGGTTGTGTTTGGAGGTTAAATGGGCTACTTACCCATATTAATGCGATGGGTGGGCCTGCACATCTTTTAAAAGCTCTCCAATGTCTGGTGGGATTGTTGACAGTTTAATGCGCAAGTCCTTCTCAACAGCATCCAGTCTTTGACGATATTTTGTCTTCACTGCTGTAAGAGCAGAGAAACCTGACTCACACAGGTAGGTGGTGGCGAAGGGGATCAAAACCCTCAGGGCTTGCTTTGCCAGTGCTGGATATGCGCTCATTGCCTTGGCCCAAAAATCCACAAGAGGTTGCCGTTTGAACTGCAGCTGGAGCGCTCCGTCAGATGACAGGTCAATCAGCTGTTCCTGCTCCTAAAGTGACAGATGTGGTACAGGGAGCGACACTTCAAATGGGTAGCGAATCCAGGACTTGGATGTATCTGTAGCAGGGAAATATTTCCGTAGCTGCTCGGCGAGTTGGGTGAGATGTTCAATTATTTGACGTTTAGCATTTTTGTCCATGATGATCTCGTTTGCATCCAAGAACGCATGCAATGTAGGGAAACACAGAATCATGTTCTCACTCACGCAGCATACCCAGAATTGCAGCTTTTTGATCATGGCCTCTATCTTGTCTTGTGTCTCGAACAGGGTAACACTGACTCCTTGCAGCCCCAAATTCAGTTAATTCATGACTGAAAATATGTCGGCCAAGTAGGCGAGCTTTTGCAGAAACACCTCATCATGCAGGCTGGAGGCCAAATGAAACAGATTGTCTTCAAAGAATTGCTGGACTTAATGTCGCAGTTCAAAAAGCCTTGTCAACACCTTGCCCCGTGACAACCAGCGCACTTCAGTGTGCAAGAGCAGCGCAGTGTGCTCGCTGCCCATTTCATTGCACAACACTGTGAACAGCCTTGAATTTAGCGGACGAGCCTTGATGTTCACCAGTTTCACCGCATCACTGAGGACGGAAAGTAGATCTCCTGGCATGTTTTTGGCTGCGAGGGCCTCCCTGTGAACACTGCAGTGTAACCAGACAATGGATGGACAGACCTTCCTGATGTGCGCTATAAGCCCAGTGTGCTTCCCTGTCATGGCCTTGGCACCGTCGGTGCATATTCCCACACATCGTGTCCAGTCAATTTCGTTTGACTTCATGAATTCATCAAGCAAATTAAATATTTCTTCTCCCGTTGTCCGTGTCGCAAGGGGCCAACAGAACAACAACAAAAAAATCTTCCTTCACTGTGCCATCAAAAAGTTAATGAGTGTACACCAATAGATTGGCTAGATTTGCCACATCTGTAGATTCATCTACTTGGAGAGAATAAAACTCGCTCTCTTTTACGCGAGTAACTAACGCAGCCAGAATGTGTTCGGACATCCTGTCGATGCGGCGTGAGTGTTGTTGGACACTGGAATCAAGTCCAACCTTTTTGCTTCTTTCTCTCTAATCATACATTCAACCATGTCTTTGGCAATCGGTAAGTACACATCTTCAACGTGTGTGTGAGGGAGCCCCTTTTTTGAAATTCTGTAACTGGCCAGATAAGATGCCCGTAATGTGTTTTTAGTCGATCCACTTTAATGAAACTGTAGTTGTTTCTGGCTGTTTTTCAACTCATCCAATTTTGTTTGAAAAAACGTAAGGGGTTTTGTACTAAAACTGGGGTGTTTGGTGTTAAGGTGGCGACGTAGGTGAGAGGGCTTCAGTGTGCTCTTAGACAGGACCTCACTGCACACCACGCACTGAGGCTTTGGACAGTCTGCATTGCCAATCCACGTGAAGTCCAGCCCCAGATATGACTCCTCGTACTTGCGTTTTCTTCTCCACGTCTGCCCTGTCTCATTCACTCTTTTGCCGCTCTGTGCTCCACCTCCGCCTTCCTCCACTTCATTCTCCCACATTCCATCATTACTATCTGTCTCCTGCTCGATTGCCTCTCTCTCTGTTTCTGTCACCTATTCTTCTCTTTCATTGGTTTTATTGCTTAATAACTTCCCTGTTTTTAGCCAGTTTTCCATCTTAGCATTATCTTCCACAAAAGACAAAATTATGCTAGGTGCCGGCGCCAAATATTTGACAGGAAATTGGGCAGCCTGTATTTATTTTTCAATTAAAACGTACATCCACAATTGAAAAGTGACCAATGGTTTCTTGTCTAACATAATAAAAAACCCAATTTAAAATGATGTATGATTTGTTTATTTATTAGTCAGCAAGTTAACTTTAAAACCATAGATCCGCCATTGCCGTTTTAATCTCTCGTACCCCCTAGCGGCAGCTCGAGTACCACCAGTGGTGCGCGTACCACAGTTTGGGAATCCCTGCTTTAGAGCCTTGCTAAGAAACATGGTATCCATTTTCAGTCACCTGCTCTTTTTTTTATTTTTTTTATAAAAATTGTGTGGGTCTAGCCATCTTTTATTCTTAAGTCACACTGTACAAGATGATTCTCAAAAGGATTCTGTAACAGACAGAATGGCGATAAGTGTTCATGTTAGATTAAACGAAGACGGCTACTATGTTCTGCTATATTGGGTGTACAGTAATGAAGCACAGGTTTGAAGCTCTTCAACTGGAAAGCATAAAATTTGTATCCTTTATTACACACACACACACACACACACACACACACACACACACACACACACACACACACTTTGGGAGTATTTTCCTGCCTATAAAGGCTGCATTGCTGGTTGTTCAGTGTTTTTTGTTGTTTGGTTTTTTTTTTTCTTAAATTTCCTTGTATTTTTGTGACATGCTTTTTTTTTATTCACTGAGAGAAGCGATCTTTTTAGACGGCAAGAATCGTGTTGCTATGATGATGGCCATTGTTTACTAGTATCTGTATCAGTACTGCATGTGTTATCTAGCCAAGTGAGATTTATACTTCATAATTGTAAAGTCTGTTGCTTTGCATATTTTCTTGCCAGTAAAAAACACATGGTTACAGAAAATTTCTGATTAGATTTTTAGAATTAGAAGCCTTGGTCACATACATTACAGCACAGGGAAATTCTCTCTCTGCATTTAACCCATCAGGAGCAGTGAACACACATGCACAAAGAGAGGGAGGGAGGGAGAGAGTGTGTGTGCACGCAGTGGCACCTGGGGATTTTTTTTCCCCCCTTAGAATTAGAAGTCTTTATTTGATGGCTCTGTGTTACTAAGGGAAACAGTGCATCGCTGTGCTGGTTACGCCACAAGCAGATATCCAGTTTCAGTACAAATGGTTGTGGCCAGGTAAGCCTATTTTTATCAATATCATAAGTTTTAAAATTATTAAATTGTTATAAAAAGTTATATTTTTAATTTAAAGATGCCGGGGGACGACAGGGCACTTGCTGTGATCAGCAAACAGCATTTATTTTTTGGTTGACTTTAAGAACGAGTTGGATGGATTCGGTGTCCCCATGCACACAAATGTAATCTCAATCAGCAATCTTTTTGTCAGTCTTCAGACAAGAAAGCTGACTGGAAGAGTTTCAAAATCAGTCCACATGTGAATGTTCAAGCATACCAGTTCCCATCAGTCAAAAGCTGTGCCAAACACATTTTGCAATGGACTAATTTCATCCCAAAAAGAATCAAGTTTGGTGTTTCATTTACTGATAAACGATTGAAACCATGTCCAATTTCTGAGTGCAGGATGCATCATTTGTCTCGAGTTTCTGTCCGAATGAGGTGAGTGGTTGAATGACTGCAGAATTTCAGATCTTCTTGAAATTTCCCTTTTAGTCACTGCTGTTCCACAATACAGTCAGTCATGACTGACTGAAAATGGTGTAACAATCTTCTGAAGGTTTCAGGTCCCCATCATGACTTCACACTACAGTGCCTTGCAAAAGTATTCATCCCCCTTGGTGTTTGTTCTGTTTTGTTGCATTACAAGCTGGAATTAAAATTGATTTTTTTTTGGGGGGGGGGTTTAGCACCATTTGATTTACACAACATGCCTACCACTTTTACGGTGCACATTGTTGTTTTTTGACACACAAACAATAATGAAGATGAAAAAACAGAAATCTGGAGTGTGCACAAGTATCCCCCCCCCCCAAAAAAAAAAAAAAGTCAATACTTTATAGAGCCACCTTCTGCTGCACTTACAGCTGCAAGTCTCTTGGGGTATGTCTCTATTAGCTTAGCACCTCTAGCCACTGGGATTTTTGCCCATTCCTCAAGGCAAAACTGCTCCAACTCCAAGTTAAACGGGTTGCATTGGTGTACAGCAATCTTCAAGTTATGCCACAGATTCTCAATTGGATTGAGGTCTGGGCTTTGATTAGGCCATTCCAAGACATTTTAAATGTTTCCCTTTAAACCACTCCAGTGTAGCTTTAGCAGTATGTTTAGGGTCATTGTCCTGCTGGACTGTGAACCTTCATCCCAGTCTGAAACCTCTGGCTGACTCAAACAGGTTTTCCTCCAGAATTGCCCTGTATTTAGTGCCATCCATCTTTCCTTCAGTCCTGACCGGCTTTCCTGTCCCTGCAGATCAAAAACATCCCCACAGCATGATGCTGCCACCACCATGCTTCACTGTAGAAATGGTGTTCTCAGGGTGTTGGGTTTGCGCCACACATGGCGTTTCCCATAATAGCCAAAAAGTTAAATTTTTGTCTAATTTGACCAGAATATCTTCTTCCATGTGTTTGGGGAGTCTGCCACATGCTGTTGGGCAAACTCCAAACGTGTTTTCTTAAGCAATGGCTTTTTTCTGGCCACTCTTCCATAAAGCCCCACTCTGTGGAGTGTATGGCTTAAAGTGTCCCTATGGGGACAGATACTCCTGTCTCCACTGTAGATCTTTGCAGCTCCCTCAGCATTATTGTTGGTGTCTTTGTTGCATCTCTGATTAATGCCCTCCTTGCCCGGTCTGTGAGTTTTGGTGGGCGGCCTTCTCGTCAGGTTTGTAGTGGTGCCAAATTCTTTCCATTTGGCTATAATGGATTTAATGGTGCTCCATGGGATATTCAAAGTTTGGGATTTTTTCCATGACCCAACCCTGATCTATACTTCTCTACAACTTTGTTTCTGACCTGTTTGGAGTGCTCCTTGGTTTTCATGTTGGTTGCTTAGTAGTGTAGCAGAGTCAGGGTCCTTTCAGAACAGGTTGATTTATACAGACATTATGTGACAGATTGTGTGACACTTTGACTGCACATAGGTGGATCTTAATCAACTAATTATGTGACTTATGAAGTGAATTGGTGGGACCAGCTCTTATTTAAGGGTTTCATGCAAAAGGGGGTGAATACTTACACACACTCCAGATTTCAGTTTTTTCATCTTAATTATTGGTTGCATCACAATTAAAAAAAAAAAAAAAAAAAAAGTACACCTTTCAAGTGGTAGGCATGTTGTGTAAATGATATGGTGCTAATCCCCCAAAATTTCATTTTAATTCCAGCTTGTAATGCAACAAAACTGGACAAACAACAAGGGGGATGAATACTTTTGCAAGGCACTGTATGTCATCAAATAATAACAAAAATAGTAAGCCAGCACATCCTTAACTGGGTCCAGTTTGCACATCAGACACTATTAAGGAAAACTTTAAAAAGGAGAATTAAAAAAAAAAAAAGGTTTACACCAAAATTAATTTGCTTATGACAAACTCGTACATAAACCTCGAAAGTAGAAGCAAACAAAAAAGTTCGTGGGATGTCACAGTTCCTACGAAAAGCAGAGCAATGACAGTTAACAGGAATGAACGCTCAGCTTACACCAGTAGCGGCTGGCTTTTGTAAAAGTGAGGGAGGAAGGAATGCTTGGTTGAAGGTCACGGGCCCCAATGCGACCGCACCTGCTGGACCGGCTATAGTTACACGCACGGGTTGAGTTGATAATAGTTGAAAAACCTATCATTTTAACGGGGTGTGTACACTTTTTATAGCTGCTGTACACATTACTTTCAGGTGTTCAACACATCTTTCTCTTTCAAAATTCTCTCAAAATCTTCCGTATTTAACGAAGCAAACCTGGCGGCCATGTTTGTAGCTCAGCCCATGGAAGGGTTTTGCAAGCAAAACATTCACCACGTCCTCTGTTTCCATTACTTTATTCGTAGAATATCTATAACATAGTCAATCCACTTCCACCTCGCCGTTCTCACTCTGACTGCCGAAGTGCCCGAGTCACCGGATCTAGAAGTTAAGTTTGATAAGATAACCCCTCCCCCCAGGCAGCTAAGGCCTCTACTTATTGGTTCATTGCGCAACTAGGGCTGCAGCCTATTGGTTGATATTTTGTAGCACTTGTCAGATCTCTTAGCTAGTCCCACCCTCTTAGAGGAGGATTTTCCTCCTCTCTCTCATTGAAGTCTATGTTAACCACGAGCCGCCAGTGCCGGAGACTGTTTGAATCGGAGTGAATGGGAGCCGAAGGGAGGAAGATCCTCCGTGCAGTAATTTCTAATAGCGAGCGATAGGGGGTGCTAATGTAATTTCACCCAGAGAAACGAATATAATGTACATGTCGTATTTGGCAGTAAAATAGTAATATTCAAGGACAGCAATTCATTAAATTGGTCAAGACAATTTCAACTTTTTATTCTTAGAATTTTTAAGGAGGATCTTCCTCCCTCTCCTCACTGGAGAAGCCACCTGTGGCTTACACATCTGATGATCAATGAAGAAGAGGTAAGCAATGAGATCAGTTTGCAGTGCACACAATTTGCCTGCAATACGATCATGAGCATATTATATGGAAAGGTTGTTGAGTAAGAGCAACTGGAACCACAGTGCTGTAAACAAGAGGTTTGCAATTGGAGACTTTTAGAAAAAGACGGAGATAGAAAGGGGGATGCAAGAGAGGCACCTTTGGCTAACAGAACAGATGCCATAACTCCACTCAAGACAGAAGTGTTTCTTCACCACCATGAATACGTGACTACCACCAGGTAATATGCAAGGTCAGTAGAGTATAGGCCCATACTTGGCTTTAAAGGCATACGCATCATTAGGTGTTTATACAGCTAAGCACCGCTCGCGCCAACAGTGAGATAACTTATTGAAACAAAGTGTGTTTTCGTGAAGACTCCATGATTTTGTCACAATGTCAAGCCACATCATATAATTAGGTACCGGCAGTACAATGAAAATAGCAGAATTATTTCATTGCTTGTGCAATTCATTGAAAATCAGTCAACTTCATGTTAGTTGACTAATATCCCACTTCCCAAATATCCAACTAATCAGAAATTGAATTATACCCACAGACAGTAAGAAAATTGATATTCCATTTCCACTGATATTATTTTAATTGAGAGTTATCAATTAAATAAGTATATTTAATCAACCTAAAAGATTGCCAATTGTCACCTCACACTCGCTATACGCTCAACAGGTCATTCAACTGGCATTTGTACACAAACACCATCACAAAAGTTCAATGTGTGGTCTTAGAATGATCGCTACTTGAATTATAATATTACCACATTCAGCAGTGTCCAACATTGGTTTATGTACATACCCTATGTCCCTGGGTTATTTTCAATAAAACTGCTAAAATAATTTGAAAATATGTCACGTGTTTTTATTTAAAAAATTAGGCCAGAATCCATAAATTAAACCTGGGCAAATTATGGCCCTTTTCCACTACCCTTTTTCAGCTCACTTCAGCTCACTTCAGCCCGACACGACTCGCGTTTCGACTACCAAAAACCAGCACGACTCAGCTCGCTTCAGCCCTGCTTAGCCCCTAAAACTCGCACCGTTTTGGAGTGGGGCTGAAGCGAGCCAAGCCGTGCCGAGTGAGGTTAGGGGCGTGAGCAGACACTCCCCTGTGCACTGATTGGTGAGGAGGAGTGTCCTCACATGCCCACACACGCCCCGCGAGCGCGCTGGGATCTGTAAACACCGCAAACCCGGAAGAATAATAATTATGAATTACGAGAATTTCTGAAGCCTTATGCGCCTCGCCTCATCTATACGCTCTTGCCAGTATCTGTTGGCGTTGTCGGTGACAACAAGCCACAGCACCAAGACCAGCAACACTAACGACTCCATGTCCTCCATGTTTATTGTTTACTATCCGGGTCGTGAGACTACCGCTTAAAAGCTCACTGAATCAGTGACATACAGAGCATCATGGACGAGTCCGCGGAGCGCAAGGCTCGCCGTATGCCCTTCAAATAATGCACGCAGTAGGCTATTGATGTTTTATTATGAGCCATGTACAGTATGTCGCCGAATGTTTTTTTGTTTGAGTTACATGTTCGTTTGAAGGACTTAAATGTACAAAATAACATAGTTGCACCCCGGAGTGTTGAAATTGGTAAACACTGTGCATTCAGTGAGGTTTGCACCGCCCTCCTTTTATTTCTGACTCTTCCTGTCACCATTGCAACCTCTGAGCGCTCATTCGTATGCCCTTCAAATAATGTGCGCAGTATAGGCTATTGATGTTTTATTATGAGCCATGTACAGTATCCTAATGTTTTTTGTTTCTGAGTTACATGTTCGTTTGAAGGACTTGATGTACTAAATAACATAGTTGCACCCGGTAGTGTTGAAATTGGTAAACACCGCAGTTGCGGACATTTTGTAGCCTAAAATGATGTTATGATAAGCTTTAATAAAGGGCCCGGTCATTTGCCCCGCCCCCGGCCCGGCTCTGACTTGTTCCGCCACTGTCACTGATTGCGCTGCTTAACGACATCACGTGACGTCCACCCACTTTCGCTAACTCCACCCAATGTGTCCACCCACTTCCAGCCAGCACGGTTCAGCACGGTTGTAGTCGAAATGCAACTTCAATAGCCCCGCTCAGCTCGACTCAGCACGGCACGGCTCAGCCGCGTTTGTAGTGGAAAAGCGGCATTAGGTATCAAAATAAATCTGGACATTTTCTTCAAGAAAAAGGCTATTTTAAAGTCATGCCACTAAATCCAAGGTAGCACAGGACCACTGAATCCAAGTTAACCACCAAGATTCTTCTGTGCAAGTCAAGAAAGCAGATGGTTAATGGTTCCTAAAAATTAATTTTAAAACCAGTTTTAGATCAACCTAATCTAAAAATCAGGTTTTAAATTACATCAGAAGTTAGATGTTGCCCCTTAGAGTAACCTACTTCCTTTGGAGCCATTTTTTTAAATATTAAAATATCCTAAATGTATAAATTAGATAAAATTTACAATAAATCACAGCTCTTTAAGGAGTTAAAATATCTAACAGTTATAAATTATAACACTCAACTTTAATATTTTTAAACAAGTGTCCAAACCCTGTCTTCAGACTGAGATTTGTGGTAACCACAAAAGATGACCACTTGTATTATAAACAATGTAATAACATTTGCTAACTTGACTGAATTGTAGGAGAAATAACTCATTTCTGGTGGAGATTAGCTCAATCAGACTGTTTAAATAGCTGCAGGGAGAAAAAAATAAACCAAGTCAATATCTTGTAGCACAAGTTATTAGGGTGCTTGCCAAAGGCAAGCACACTATTGTTCTTCTTAAATTTACTTGTTCTGCCTTATTCCGACACATTTTTTGGATCCACTACTCCTCCTAGGACGTTTGAAATAGAGACACCGTTCCAACTCTGAGACATCTGGCCTGAAGTGGTGGTGTGCGCTTGTATACAGCTTTTGGATCAACACACCCGTTCTCTTATTCTTGTCGTTTTTCCTCATAGAGAATGAACAGGGCTCATGAATCGAATCGTCCTACTCGGACACGCTCCATCGCAGGTGCACCAAACCTCATGTGATACTTCAGGCTGACTCCCCCGACACATACATGCAATCGGTTCTGACCTGTACTCATATTTTTCCTTTCTTTTTACTCATCCCTTTTTCCTCCATAGGCTTGCATTGATTTTTGGCCCCATTGAAAATGAATGGTGTTTCAAGAGAAAAACTTTCACTTTCCATCAATTTTTTTAACCAAGTGACCAAACTTCAAGAAACTTCACTTGATGCCTCAGGCCAAGTCCCCGCACAGATCCATCCCCTCATCTGAGAGCTGCACTCATCTTTTCCTTGGTTTTCATGCATCTCTTTTTACCTCCATAGGCTTCCATTGATTTTTGGCCCCATTCAAATGAATGGAGTTTTGCTCAGTAACACTTCACCACACATCCACCAAACTTCATATGGCACCTCAGGCCAAATCACCCATCACACACATGATATCGGTTCTGACCCGCACTCGTCTTTGTCTTGCTTTTCATCCGTCCATTTTTTCTCCATTTTGCCGCTAATCAATGGAAGCTTGACTGAATCATTCCTCCCTTCCCCCATAGGTGATGATGCATTTGGCAAGGATCTGCTCATTTGAGACTTTGACAGCAAATCAACTTCAACTCAATGGCCACTTTATTAGGAATACTTACATGTACACACGATAGCAATTAGCATATAAGCATTCACGTGTTACCATGCTAGCTGTTAGCATGTTACCCATTACGATATCATGCCTGCTGTTAGCTCGCGAGTTGTTAGCATGTTCACCATTAGCATGTTAACATGCAGAGTTCGCATGTTTGCTGTTAGCGAGTTTGCCTGAGCATGTTACCATGCTAACTGTTAACATCTTAGCATGTCACCCTCAACGTGTTAACATGTTAAAAGTTAAAATACTAGCCATTAGCATGTTAGCCTGTTAACTGTTAGCATGATAGCTGTCAGCATATTAGCCTTAAAGTATTAGAATTTTAACAAATAGCAAGTTAATCATTAGCATGTTAAAATGCTAGCTTTTAGCATGTTATCTATTAGCATGTTATCTATTAGCATGTTATCTATTAGCATGTTATCTATTAGCATGTTATCTATTAGCATGTTAGCATGCTAGCTTTTAACATGTTAATATGCTGTTAGCATGTTAGTATGCTAACTGTTAGCATGCTAGTTGTTAGCATGTTGGCATGCTAGCTTTTAGCATGCTAGCATGATAGCTGTTCTGCTACAGCTCAGCAAGCACACTTTGCATTTTCTCTGTGGAAATGCAGCCTAGTTTATACTGTTGGACAAGCATCAATTTTTGGTAAATTCTTGATTAAGAATTTGAGATAGGAATTGGTAAATAAATACTACTGATAAGCTAAATCTGGTCAATGTAATAAACTACGCAGGCCCAGCTTAACCTTGATGCCAAATGTTAGCCTTGCAGCTTTATAAAATTTTTTTTTTTTTTAAATCACACTATGCAAAGTCCACAGTTTGGTTATTTTTGTGAACTTTTTCCATTTGGCAAAACTGAATCAGAAGGATTTTTGACTCAAAATATTTTCACAAGTTTTAATCCTAAGTGGCTGAAAAAAAAATAGGCTTCAACTGCTTACCCATGTGCACCAATATAGTCAATTTAAAAGCTGCAAAATTACCTTGCTAAGAAATTAATGACCTCTGAAAAAGTGCTTCATGTCCTTTTAAAAGCCCTTGCATGTGTTTATTATTCAAGATTGAGGGACAAAATTGCTAAGAGTTCACACTAGCAGTGGATAATGTTAAAAAGCTATTAAAGGCCAGTGCAATCTTTATTTTTGTAGATACGGAGTCACAAAATGTGCATTTTCAGGTCTGGCAACTGCCAAATTTTGTGGGTAGCCCTAAACCCCATCTCTCAAAAACCATTCAAGACAATTACTTGAAATTTGTGTTTATTTGCTTTATATGCCTTGATGCTGCAAGTGGAAAAAATATTGCTTCCAACACCATTTTAAAATTTTGACTGCCAATACCTAAGATAATATAATCTCACAGGGGTAGAGCAGTACATTTTACCTTATTTATATGACGACACTTCAGTTGTTGAGGTATAAACACAGACAGTATAACAACATTATACAGCCTTTTAATTTAATTTGAATAAAAAAGATCAAGTGAAAACTTTAACTTACCATCATCTTTTCAAACAAGTCAACAATCTCTTTTTCAGAGAGATTCCATGATCGCTCATCAAAAAGAGGCTGAGGTACAGGTAGTTCAGAATGTGTGGAGATGGGGTCTGTTGGGTGCTGGATAAAAGGCTTCTCTTTCTTTACGCCTTGTTTTCGAAAGCTTGTAATCCTGTCACGCTGTAGGGAAGAGTGATATCAAACTTTCACAAACTGCAGATCATTTTGATTTGTGTCATGTTTTTTAAAGAAAATTCTAATATACCAAGTACAATGCTGTCTTTACTGGAACCTACTGTATATGCGATATTGAAAGGTGCACACATCTACCAATTTATTAGCAACACCTGCTCAGTTATTCAGTTTGCCACACAATACAGATGCAGGACATAAGCTTCAGTTAATGTTCAAATATCATAAACCTGAATGAGCAAAAAAAATGTGATCGCAAGGACTTTCACCATTGCACGGTTGTTAGTGCCAGATGGGCTGGTTTGAGTATTTTAGAAGCTGTTAATTTTCTGGATACAAGGGTCTCAATAGTTTACCCAAACTTGTATGAAAAGCAAAAACACAACCTGTTAGTTTTATGGGCACTGTTTATAAGAGAAGTCAGAAAAGAATGGCCAGACTGTTTTCAGCCAGTCTCTCTCTCACAACCTACAATGGCACAGTCATTGAGGTCACACATTTCCCCATTCTAATGTGAACATTAACTCAAGTTCTTGACCTGTATCAACAGGATTTTAAGCACTGCTGTAATATAATTGGCTGAGTGGATAATAGCATGAAAGAGCAAATGTTCTTAATAAAATGTTTCATGTGTGGATTATTTTAGATACAATGTCTACTTAAACTGTATTACTTACTGGTACAGTGGGGCAAAAAAGTATTTAGTCAGCCACCAATTGTGCAAGTTCTCCCACTTAAAAAGATGAGTGAGGCCTGTAATTTTCATCATAGGTACACTTCAACTATGAGAGACAGAATGGGGGGAAAGAATCCAGGAAATCACATTGTAGGATTTTGAATGAATTAATTGGTAAATTCCTCTGCAAAATAAGTATTTGGTCACCTACAAACAAGCAAGATTTCTGGCTCTCACAGACCTGTAACAACTTCTTTAAGAGGCTCCTCTGTCCTCCACTCATTACCTGTATTAATGGCACCTGTTTGAACTCGTTATCAGTATAAAAGACACCTGTCCACAACCTCAGACAGTCACACTCCAAACTCCACTATGGCCAAGACCAAAGAGCTGTCAAAGTACACCAGAAACAAAATTGTAGACCTGCACCAGGCTGGGAAGACTGAATCTGCAATAGGTAAGCAGCTTGGTGTGAAGAAATCAACTGTGGGAGCAATTATTAGAAAATGGAAAACATACAAGACCACTGATAATCTCTCTCGATCTGGGGCTTCACGCAAGATCTCACCCCGTGGGGTCAAAATGATCACAAGAACGGTGAGCAAAAATCCCAGAACCACATGGGGGGACCTAGTGAATGACCTGCAGAGAGCTGGGACCAAAGTAACAAAGGCTACCATCAGTAACGCACTATGCCACCAGGGACTTAAATCCTGCAGTGCCAGATGTGTCCCCCTGCTTAAGCCAGTACATGTCCAGGCCCATCTGAAGTTTGCTAGAGAGCATTTGGATGATCCAGAAGAGGATTGGGAGAATGTCATATGGTCAGATGAAACCAAAATAGAACTTTTTGGTAAAAACTCAACTTGTCATGTTTGGAGGAGAAAGAATGCTGAGTTGCATCCAAAGAACACCATACCTACTGTGAAGCATGGGGGTGGAAACATCATGCTTTGGGGCTGTTTTTCTGCAAAGGGACCAGGACGACTGATCTGTGTAAAGGAAAGAATGAATGGGGCCATGTATCGTGAGATTTTGAGTGAAAACCCCCTTCCATCAGCAAGGGCATTGAAGATGAAATGTGGCTGGGTCTTTCAGCATGACAATGATCCCAAACACACCGCCCGGGCAATGAAGGAGTGGCTTCGTAAGAAGCATTTCAAGGTCCTGGAGTGGCCTAGCCAGTCTCCAGATCTCAACCCCATAGAAAATCTTTGGAGGGAGTTGAAAGTCCGTGTTGCCCAGCGACAGCCCCAAAACATCACTGCTCTAGAGGAGATCTGCATGGAGGAATGGGCCAAAATGCCAGCAACAGTGTGTGAAAACCTTGTGAAGACTTACAGAAAACGTTTGACCTCTGTCATTGACAACAAAGGGCATATAACAAAGTATTGAGATGAACTTTTGTTATTGACCAAATACTTATTTTCCACCATAATTTGCAAATAAATTCTTTAAAAATCAGACAATGTGATTTTCTGGATTTTTTTTCTCATTTTGTCTCTCATAATTGAGGTATACCTATGATGAAAATTACAGGCCTCTCTCATCTTTTTAAGTGGGAGAACTTGCACAGTTGGTGACTGACTAAATACTTTTTTGCCCCACTGTACATTGAGGCATTTTTAAACAACTAAAATTCATGTCAAAAAACACTGTATGAAAAAAACATTGTTAGCATAGACCCCTTGCACTGATGTCACATTTACATTAGCAACCGTCGTTACCCTCGTCCTGGGGGACAAGCAAACTTTGTTTACATACTGTTCACGTACTGAATGCAAGCGAAGAGGTCCGACATCTGTTGCTGTTTTCCGAAGAAAACTACAGCTAAAAAGCTCTACTACTTAATTACTTGGACAATCTTAGTCAGAAAGAAGCAAAGGCTAGATATACACATAAATTACAGTTTATTAGCGTTATGAGCTGTACAAAATTCCTTGAAATGACTGGAGTGATGGTGCAGATTTGTGGCCTAGCATTAGCTACATACATGTTGAAATGTACCATTTTTTTCCCTTGAAGTGTCCTGACATGGAAGAACAGTTCCAAAAATAAATAAATAAATAAAAACCCCTACAAAAGCAAGAAAACCACCTTTGTGGAAAGAATTTTTCCCAACATCAGCTTTTGGGAACAGAATGTTGGGAAAGCCAAAGCATTTACTCTCAAAGGACTACGAACTGAACTGTGGAACTGTGGGCGAGATGGTATTCCCGCCCCTCCATGTCTCAACAACCCCAAGGACATCTAGTTACAGAGCTACCTGCACTATCATTTACAGATTGGTACTTATTATTGTTAAAACAATATCTGAAATGTTATTTGTAAAATAACAAAATACATTGCTCTTGACTTTCAAACATTATTGTAAGATTTTATTTTAATTTTACCTAATAGTGGATGGTACAATAATTACAAACTAACAGAATCCGCACATTCCGATTGTAGCTATAGTCATATAGTAACTATAATCACCCTTGTAATAATTTCAATAAACGGTTAAATGTTCAGTTCCCTCTTCATTTATTCTCTATTCACAAGCCACAACTGAGTCACACAGGTTGACAAGTGTTCAACTAACAGTAACAATTTTATCCAAAATAGTTTTTCCTGCTTTAGTCTATTTATTTCCATTTCACATGCACGGAGCTGTTGTAAAGTTCAGTCTGTGTGTGTAGAACACTCTCAAACTGGAGGTTCATTACTGCACTCTGGCACCATGGTGATATTGTGCACAGGACTGGGTTCCTCTGATAACAGAAGCAAAGCTTCAGCGCTCTCTGCTCTTAATCTTTTCTGTTCTTTCAGGATATATTGCACATTACTTTTTTTTTTTTTTTAACTGAGTTATGTCCGAGTTGTTTGCTTGGTGCCCAATTTGGGTTCTCCGTGTTGAATAAGGAAGCTGGTTCATCTGTAAGAAAATCAAAAACACACTCATGAAGAAGCTAACTAGAATGTGAAGAGAAATAAAACGAGATTCTTATGCAAACGGGTATTCAGAAATTTCTCTGGAGTTTTCAGACTTAAATCTTCTCATCGTATACTCTTTAACCATTCATTTCTTCATTGTTCTTGAAGCATACCTTTTTTTTATCTATTTCCCTATTTGAACAACCAAAAACAGCATAAAAATGAACCATATTTAAGATCGATTAAGCCTTGCTTACACGAAAGACGATGTCTGATTGTCCCCCCAGGTGAAATTATCACGTGATGCGTGATATCATGCGCAAGGGGTCAATGGGGGGGGAGGGATTAAAACAATTTTTAAAAAAAATCTCAGTATTTCTCTTATAGTGAGTTCCATAAACATTTGACAAAAAAGTTTGTTATTTAGTGCTGAAATTCCTACACTGTTCACCCAATTTGGATCATTTCAACTCTAATATACTGTAACAGACAGTGAAAATAGAAATAACTTTGTCAATGTCCAAATATTTATGGAGCTGACTGTTCCTGCATCCTTACAGTGATACGGGACAATAATGTTCATCATTCTTTGGCTCAGGTATGACAATACACTGTATTTGGCATAGCAGACTTAACAATACACAGACAAACAGAACAAACATGTCATGACTACACGGAATAGCAAGACATGACTCTTCGAGCTAGAAAGAATGATGCAGGAAGAAAGTGGAAGCATTCCGACGTGTCTGCCAGTGCTTTAGTCTCAGTTAGTAGGAAAGTAATAAAGGATTTTTTTTGGAAAATGAACATGGTTGTATGGTTAAAATAATAAATGAGTAAAAAACAAACAAACAAAAAACCAGCACACAATGATGCAAAAATGAATCTGAAACTGGGAGAACAAAGTTATTTTACTCGTGCATCTCAAACAATTAGAATATTGTGAAAAAGTTCCATAATTTTCCATGAGTTATTTAAGAAAGTGAAAATTTAATACAGTCCAGACTCATTACACATAAACTAAAATGTTTCAAACATTTTTCTTTTTTGATTTTGATAAGTAGGGCCTACAGCGCAAAAAAAACCCCTCAAAATATGAGAATTTTTCATTTCAAGTTTGAGTAAAACAGTATAAAAACGCTGCATATCTCTCAGTCTAGCTCAGTACATGCAACCACAATCATAGAAAGACTGCTGACTTGACAGTTGTCCAGAAGATGATCATTGACACCCTCCACAAGGAGGGCAAGCCACAGATGGTCATTGCTGAAAAGGTTGGCTGGAAAAGGTGCAAAAGCAACAGAGATGACCGCAGCTTTGAGAGGTTTGTCAAGAAAAGTCGATTCAAGAACCTGGGAGAGCTTCACAAGGAGTGGACTAAGGCTGGTGTCAGTGCATCAAGAGCCACCATGCACAGATATCTTCAGGAAAGAGGCTACAACTGTCACATTCCTAATATCAAGCAATTCCTGAACTAGAAACAACGTCAGAAGCACCTTACCTGGGCTAAAGAGAGAAAGAACCAGACTGTTGCTCAGTGGTCCAAAATCCTCTTTTCAAATTAAAGTAAATTTTGTATTTAATTTGGAAATCAAGGTCCTAGAGTCTGGAGGAAGAGTGAAGAGGCACAGAATTCAAGGTGTTTGAAGTCCAGTGTGAAGTTTCTGCAGTCTGTGACGATTTTGGGGTGCCATATCATCTTCTGGTGTTGGTCCACTATGTTTTATCAAGTCCAAAGTCAACACAGCTGTCTACAAGGAAATTTTAGAGCACTTCATGCTTGCATCTGCTGACAAGCTTTATGGAGATGCCGATTTCCTTTTCCAGCAGTAATTGGCACCTGCCCACAGTGCCAAAACTACTACCAAATGGTTTGGGGACCATGATATTATTGTGCTTGATTGGACAGCCAACTCACCTGACCGGAACCTCATAGAGAATCCATGGGGTATTGTCAAGATGATGAGAAACACCCAACCCAAAAATACAAACGAGCTGAAGGCTGTTAACAAAGCAACATAGGCTTCATTAACACCTCAGCAGTGCCACAGGCTGATCACCTCCATGCCACACCACACTGATGCAGTAATTTGTGGGAAAGGAGCCACAACCAAGTATAAAGTGTATAAATGAACATAGTTTTCAAAAAGTTGGACATTTCTGTATTGTAAATCCTTTTTTGATTGATCTTAGGAAATATTCTAATCATTTGAATTAGTATAGAAAATTGTGTGCACTGATCATTGAGAAATAGTCCGAATTTCTTGACCAATCACCTTGAGTGACTTGACAGAATGGCGGCCAATCGCTTTGTCACCGTAAGTGAGGAATAATTACAAATTATGAAAGAAAATGCTGTTCCTAAAAAGCACTAAAGATGCTATGAAGTTTGGTCTAAAACTATTCAAAGTTAAGGTGGAATTGTTTTAAATTTTATCTATTTCAAAACCAAGTATTTTATGTGACTTACACGTGACAAGCCTGCACACACCTTTATTACTTTTGCATTTCACTTTTGAAGTTGGAAGTGATTTTTTTTAATATGATTTTTTTTCAATAATCACCTGTGTATTTCTACTAAAACAATTTATCTGCCTCAGGCTCAGTGAATAATCACCTCAACTTCATCTCTGTTATTATTCACTGATATTCATTTCACCTTCTGCAAGTAATTGTTAAATACTGGATTTCTGATTTTCATGAGCTATAGGCCATAATCATCAAAATTAAAACAACAAAAAGGCTTGAAATGTTTCACTTTACATGTAATGAATATAGAATATATGAAAGTTTACCTTTTTGAGTTAAATTATGAAAAAAAATCAACTTTCACGATATTCTAATTGTTTGAGATGCACTTGTGCGCGCACACATTTAATTTTCAGCAAGCCATAACTTGGCAAATATTGAACTGTGAACTTTCTATTATAGTATTTAAAGGCATCTGGCATTGAAGAACAATCCTTGCAAATTTCATGTATCTTGCATGAATAGTTTAAAAGTAATGACTTATGGAAGTTAGGTCCGTTTCCTGTAGCACGTTTTAACAATGAAATTGGGGCCATGCCCCTTTTTTAAAGTCCCTATATCTCAGAAACTAATGAAGGTACAAGCCTAAAATTTTGTACACTATTTATTGGGCACACTGACAATATTCCCAGAACGTATGAAGCAAATCTGAGATGGTCAGTGGCGAGGCCTCTGGTAGTTTCACATGGATTGACCCATAGGTTGCAATAGGAAAAATAGAGGTTCTGAGGATGTCTAGTTTGGTGTAATTTTTTTTTTTTTAACAATTCTTCCAGACATGCTTCATTTTGTTTAATTTTGCTGTTGCTTGAGCAAACCTTTTCCTCACTTCCTTGCTAATACCTCCATTAGCAGTTATTAAGGTTCCTAAGTATTGGTACAATTGAACCCTCTACAGTACTTCCCCATTAATTGTAACATTGGGTAATCCTGTCCCCTTGTCGATTGTCATAAGCTTTGTCTTCTTTACATTTCAAGAGTCCCATTGATTCACTACTCTCTATTAGCTGTAATATTCTGCAGACCAGACACTGTTGTGGATAAAAACTGTCATCAGCATATCTAGCCTCTGTAAATGCCACTCCATTTAATTTCGTCCCATCAAAAGAGGCTGCTTGATTTCTAAATCATGACTTCCCTAATGATTTCTTCTGTGTAGATATTAAACAAATATGGAGATAAAATACAACCTGGTCGCACACCCTCCCAAACTGAAAACCATTCTCTGTCCTGACTGATGACCTACATAGAGAGACTAAGTTTTATAAGATGTTTTGGAAAATCAAACTTACTCACTGCCTTCCAGAGATTGCCATACTTACTACAAATCAAAGGCCTTTGAATAGTCTATGAAAGCAAATTATTTTGTTTTTTTGCTATGCATTGAAGACATCCGAGTTTGAGATGAACAATAAATACAGTGGGGCAAAAAAGTATTTTTTGCATTATAATGTTATCATAAGCTTTTTGTTTAAAGATTCTGACTGCAAAGTTGAATTCTGGGCAAAATGTTCCATTTCTATTGCTTTTGGAGTTTTGAGATGTTTTGCTGCTACATACACTGTGTATCCTATATGTAAATGTTTTGCTGAGATAAAATGCGTCCCATTGTTGCAAGTATGGAGTTATACACCTAATGTTTTGATATTGCAGAGAAAGAAACGATGACACAAAAGCAGTAACAGAGAAAAGATATTTGTCTTTCGTTTCTCAGATTTGTTCGTGAATGTCAACTACAAATTACATACCTGGAACTCAAAACTCTCCAAGGTCGATGCAGAGTCAATGTTTAGCATCTTGGTGTGACCCACTTCCATAATTATGCTAATTATTTAAAGCTCCTCGCGTTCAGCTGTTTCTTTGGGGACATACAGTGGGGCAAAAAAGTATTTAGTCAGTCACCAATTGTGCAAGTTCTCCCACTTAAAAAGATGAGAGAGGCCTGTCATTTTCATCATAGGTATATCTCAACTATGAGAGACAAAATGAGGAGAAAAATCCAGAAAATCACATTGATTTTTAAATAATTTATTTGCAAATTATGGTGGAAAATAAGTATTTGGTCAATAACAAAAGTTCATCTCAATACAACTTTGTTATATACCCTTTGTTGGCAATGACAGAGGTCAAATGTTTTCTGTAAGTCTTCACAAGGTTTTCACACACTGTTGCTGGTATTTTGGCCCATTCCTCCATACAGATCTCCTCTAGAGCAGTGATGTTTTGGGGCTGTCACTAGGCAACACAGACTTTCAACTCCCTCTAAAGATTTTCTATGGGGTTGAGATCTGGAGACTGGCTAGGCCACTCTAGGACCTTGAAATGCTTCTTACGAAGCCACCCCTTCGTTGCCCAGGTGGTGTATTTGGGATCATTGTCATGCTGAAAGACCCAGCCACGTTTCATCTTCAATGCCCTTGCTGATGGAAGGAGGTTTTCACTCTAAATCTCACGATACATGGCCCCATTCATTCTTTCCTTTACACGGATCAGTCATCCTGGTCCCTTTGCAGAAAAACAGCCCCAAAGCATGATGTTTCCACCCCCATGCTTCACAGTAGGTATGGTGTTCTTTGGCTGCAACTCAGCATTCTTGCTCCTCCAAACACGACAAGTTGAGTTTTTACCAAAAAGTTCTATTTTGGTTTCATCTGACCATATGACATTCTCCCAATCCTCTTCTGGATCATCCAAATGCTCTCTAGCAAACTTCAGACGGGCCTGGACATGTACTGGCTTAAGCAGGGGGACACGTCTGGTACTGCAGGATTTGAGTCCCTGACGGCGTAGTGTGTTACTGATGGTAGCCTTTGTTACTTTGGTCCCAGCTCTCTGCAGGTCATTCACTAGGTCCCCCCATGTGGTTCTGGGATTTTTGCTCACCGTTCTTGTGATCATTTTGACCCCACGGGGTGAGATCTTGCATGGAGCCCCAGATCGAGGGAGATTATCAATGGTCTTGTATGTCTTCCATTTTCTAATAATTGCTCCCACAGTTGATTTCTTCACACCAAGCTGCTTACCTATTGCAGATTCAGTCTTCCCAGCCTGGTGCAGGTCTACAGTTTTGTTTCTGGTGTCCTTTGACAGCTCTTTGGTCTTGGCCATAGTGGAGTTTGGAGTGTGACTGTTTGAGGTTGTGGACAGGTGTCTTTTATACTGATAACGAGTTCAAACAGGTGCCATTAATACAGGTAACGAGTGGAGGACAGAGGAGCCTCTTAAAGAAGTTGTTACAGGTCCGTGAGAGCCAGAAATCTTGCTTGTTTGTAGGTGACCAAATACTTATATTACCAAGGAATTTACCAATTAATTCATTAAAAATCCTACAATGTGATTTCCTGGATTCTTTCCCCCCATTCTGTCTCTCATAGTTGAAGTGTACCTATGATGAAAATTACAGGCCTCTCTCATCGTTTTAAGTGGGAGAACTTGCACAACTGGTGGCTGACTAAATACTTTTTTGCCCCACTGTACTGTTTACCTCAAGGTATATATGAGACAGTAGATCAGGATTCCAGGTTTCATTTCCTGATATTCACTTTTAAATGTGTTAAGCAGCTTAAATTATAACACCTTTTGCTTGAATCCACCCATTTTTCAAGTTATCAGAATTTCTGGAAAATGTGACCGGTCACAAGTGTTTCTTTATGCCCAGGTTTGCCCTGTTAGATTGATTACTTAATAGCTCTGAATGTCTTCTTGGTTTGAGCCATGGATTTCGCCTGTGAAGCCGCCAACTGCTGTTAAAAAGGATAAAACAAAATGAAGACCAGAGAGCTGTACATGGGAGAAAAGCAAACCATTTTGAAGCTGAGAAAAGAGAAAATTAATCAGAAACATTGCATTAGCATTGGGCATAGCCAATACATTAATTTGCAGTGTCTTGAAAAAGAAATAAACTACTGGTGTTCTAACAACTTCAAACCAAGGAGAAAAGAACAGCAATTGATGACAAATGTGAGTGCTGTGAAGAAAAACCCAAAGCAGCAGTCAGTGACCACAACCTCCATCGGGCAGGGGTGAAGGTATCACAATCCCCCATTCGAAGGAGTCATCGAGAGTAGAAACAGAGACCATACCACAAGATGTAATCCACTCATCAGCAGTATGAGCCCCAGGATGACCAGATTAGAATTTGTAAAGAAATACAGAGACGAGCCACAAAAGTTCTGGAACAAAAATCAACATCGACCAAAGCGATGGACAGGTCAAAGCATGGAGAAAGAAAGGATCTGCTGATGTTCCAAAACACATGATGAGCTCATTGGTCAAACATGGTGAAGGTAGCGTCATGGTTTGGGCTTGCATGGTTGCTTCTGGAACAGGCCCACTAATGGGCCCAATAACGATGGTATCAGCAGAATGAATTCAGAAGTCAACAGAAACTTTTTCTTGACAAATTTAGATAGAAATGCATCCAATGTAATTGGGAGGAACTTCATCATGCAGCAAGACAGTGACCCAAATCACACTGCTGACATGACAAAAGTGGAAAGTTTGAAGCTGCTTTTACATGGGCACTTGTACTGGAACAAGCTGCCCCAGCACAACTGTCCATCATCTAAACACGATTCAGTCAAGAACAATTTGACACTGGTGGGCGCAACTGGGCACTTTATGAAGTACGTAAAGCTGGACACTTTACGAGGTGGTGCAACTTGTTCCCGCTTACTGTCTAAACACAACCGGCGGTAAGTAGGAGGGCTTACACATGCAAGGTAGCATTCATCCGGGTCATTAATCATCCAGATAAGACCACTTTGCAGCATATTCAATGGTCAGTTCTTCTCGAATGCTTTTCCTTGTCAAACGTCTCCACCTTTAAATGATGGAGTCAACCAATTCCCAGGCCAAATCACAGTGATAACTGGACTAAAAAAGTTGTTCTTACCCTCATCCATTTGTGGGGAGATGCAGATCATCATCTGCTTTTTCAATTTAAAATTCAGCTAAAAGAGCTGACTCAGAGTCGATTCGCTTCCTGAATGACACATTACTAGGAGTGAATCAGTTTTCCAGAAGTGAAAGTTGGATTTGGAGAAATTGGGCCACAATGAGCTGATTTACTGCCAAACCAATGAGCGTTTAAACAGAAATGAGCAGCGAGAGGACAATAAAGCAAGTTAAAAAGAAGCTTCTGATCACTGATTTGTGCATGTACACTTTTCTGTTCACCTGTCTAACCTCCAGTTTGCCACCAATAGAGAGTGAGCATGTAAACATGAAGGAAACTGGGCACAACTTGTTCCGGGTGCCCATGTAAAAGTAGCTTTAAGATTGTCCAAGTCAAACACCAGACCTTAACCCAATTTAGTATGCACTTCACTTCCTGAAGAGAGGGCTGAAGGGGGGGGTGAAACCACCCAAAACTAACAATAACTGAAATAAGCTTTGGTACAAGCCAAAATTGGTCGGTTTTAAGCTACTTTTACATGGGCACTTGCACTGGAACAAGCTGTTCCCAGAACAAGTTCCCCTGGCACACTGCCCATCAAAAGCATCAAAGAGGAATGCAACAGTTTGGTGAAACACTTTGGTAGGAGGTTAATCTTGGTTCCAGCTCTTTTGTGGCTCATCTCTGTATTTCTTTGCAAATTCTAACCTGGCCTTCAGATTCTTGCTGCTGAAGCGTGGTCTGCATCTTGTGGTATGTCATCCTTCTTTCTGCTCTCAAAGCATTCTTTGAACAGTGGATTGTGATACTGTCACCCCTGCCCTGTGGAGGTTGCTGAAGATGTAACTGTCCGTTTTGGTGTTTTTCTTCACAGCCCTCACAAATGTTTGTCATAAACTGCTGTTGTTTTCCTTGGCCAATCTTTTTGATGTCTGGTTGTTACTACACCACTGGTTTCTTTATTTTGCTGGACATTCCAACTTGTAGTGGCTATGCCCAATGCTTGTGCAATGGCTCTGGTCAATTTTCCCCTCTTTTAGCAGCTTGACTTTTTCATGCTTTTTTTGTTCCTACTGACCATTTTTAAACAAACAAACCATCAAAAGGACCGTGCATCTATAAAAAGTGAAGCCACCAAAAATGAAGAATTTTTGGCCCCATCCATCCCCATGCATTTCAATGACACTCACAATAGCCTACTTTCCATGTCACTTTTCTCATCTAAATGGTCATCTACAGTGTTGAACTCAAACTGTCAGTTTTCCCAATGCTGATATCTGCATTTTTCCCCTCAGAAATAAGAAAAGTATGGAATGACATTATTGCCAGCTTTCCCGGAAGAGACCAGCTGTAGCCAGCCAGCTAACTTCATCACGGAATTTACCGTCATATTATTTGTACTTCTCTGGACACATGCACCAATACAAACTTTAAGCCATTTCTATTAAAAACACTTCAAACATCGAGAAGTTTAATAGGAAAAAGCCTAGTTTAAATCACGCTAGCTTAAAATCAAGATAGTGCATATAGCCACCATGATAGCAATATTGTTTCAGTATTAATGACATCCAGTCAGCCAGCTATCAAAATGTGTGCAAAAGCTATTTGTTAGTCAGTGAACACATACACCATCAATAACATTAGAATGGATTTTATAAGTAAGTGTCCCAAATAATAAATATTTAACTCCCTGTGCACTACTGACTGTGGTCTAAACCACCTGCTCTTCCTGAAACAACAGTTAATCCTTGTGCAAATGTCCAATTCACAAATGTCCTTATTAGACACATCTGTATTAAATGAAATATCTCCAGCTGAAACTATTTAAGCTCTCTAGTTAGAAGATTGATCACCATTAACTCATTCTGCAAACCGCTGGAAGGGGGCAGGTCTACCAAAGTGTACCTCACTTTGCCTCTCGTCTCTACTGCGCAAACTTGAGAAGGAGAAACACTCTACTGGGTACACTGCGATTGCAAATTTGACATGGCAGAGGTATTTTAGCTTCATTGCTATAGGAGTGAATGGGAGCAAGCCATCCATTTTGTGTGGCTTATCGTTTTTAACAACAAATGCTGTTTTCACAGGCAAAACCCAGGTCTTAAACCAAGAAACATTCAGCAATTAACTGTGACAAGGTACACCTGCACAACAAGAAACCCTTGCCAATCACATGTTCCAATATTTTTTGATCACTTCAAAAGAAATGGGTGGGTTCAAACAAAAGGTTTGCAAGTATGTATTTATTCCGCATTTTAAGTTGTTCTCTGATGTCAAATTAGAAGGTATGTGACTGGTCGGGGTTTTAAAAAAAAAAATATATATATATATATTTTTTTTTTTTTTTTTTAAACCACAGCTGCAGTATCCACCCATTTACAACCAAATGATTTGGCCCCATGAGGAAACAGGCTGCTTTCCCTTTTTTGGTGTCATCATTAATATTTTGATGAACTCTGCTCTGATTGGCTGGTTTGCTGCCTGGCACCAACATGACAATAGACTTATATGACAGCACAGGCTGTTTCTTTGAATGGGACACAGGCAAGAAAATAAAATGATCCTCCATGTACATAAGCTCAGCTATCATACTGGCTAGTTAACCATGTCAGCTACATGGAGCTTGCTAGTAGCTAACATACTAGCTACTTGTTTTTGAGCTCGACAGCAAAGTAAATTTAAAGTTGTTCGCCAACAATGAAACTTTCAATTTCAGAGGACTTGGCTTCTATCTTCAAAAAGTGGATAAAATCACAAAGCATGGCTAGCTACTTCCTTCCATCTGTTGTTTTTTGATCAAGTAGGATCGCGGTCCACTCTGTATGGTGAAAAACCAGGTAGCTCCACCACGGCGTTGGGAGTAGTTTCATTTAATATATATGTCTTAATGAAGCAGAAAGCAGATGTAGTTTAAAAGTCCTTTGGAGCTCTTAACAGCGGTTTCAATTCATAGTCTGTTGCTGAGTGCGCATACACTGGAGACTGGTATGCTGGGGCATGCCAGTTGAAAGCCATGTGTCTGAAGCCTCCTATGAGCCCTCCACTTCGGTGCTGCTTTGGTGCAGAAAGAAAGCTGAAGATTCCCTTGGCACACTTCTCCGGTGAATTTCTGCAGTTATACATACAAAATCCAGAAGATTATATTGCGGCGTTAAGCCCCGATGTCCAAGAGCTCATTCCAATCAAAAACGTACTTAAAAAGGTACTAACTGCAAAGTCATCTGAAATTAATTTTATTTATTTATTTGTGCATGGCATTTTCCTGTGTCCCGCAAGAACAATATCATATGGACAAGATGTGATCATTTTGGTGTGCTGAGGGTTGCTTTCCTCTGTTTTGGGACTGAATATCCTACCTTGAGGTAAACAGTACAGTGGGGCAAAAAAGTATTTAGTCAGCCACCAGTTGTGCAAGTTCTCCCACTTAAAACGATGAGAGAGGCCTGTAATTTTCATCATAGGTACACTTCAACTATGAGAGACAGAATGGGGGGAAAGAATCCAGGAAATCACATTGTAGGATTTTTAATGAATTAATTGGTAAATTCCTTGGTAATATAAGTATTTGGTCGCCTACAAACAAGCAAGATTTCTGGCTCTCACGGACCTGTAACAACTTCTTTAAGAGGCTCCTCTGTCCTCCACTCATTACCTGTATTAATGGCACCTGTTTGAACTCGTTATCAGTATAAAAGACACCTGTCCACAACCTCAAACAGTCACACTCCAAACTCCACTATGGCCAAGACCAAAGAGCTGTCAAAGGACACCAGAAACAAAACTGTAGACCTGCACCAGGCTGGGAAGACTGAATCTGCAATAGGTAAGCAGCTTGGTGTGAAGAAATCAACTGTGGGAGCAATTATTAGAAAATGGAAGACATACAAGACCATTGATAATCTCCCTCGATCTGGGGCTCCATGCAAGATCTCACCCCGTGGGGTCAAAATGATCACAAGAACGGTGAGCAAAAATCCCAGAACCACATGGGGGGACCTAGTGAATGACCTGCAGAGAGCTGGGACCAAAGTAACAAAGGCTACCATCAGTAACACACTACGCCGTCAGGGACTCAAATCCTGCAGTACCAGACGTGTCCCCCTGCTTAAGCCAGTACATGTCCAGGCCCGTCTGAAGTTTGCTAGAGAGCATTTGGATGATCCAGAAGAGGATTGGGAGAATGTCATATGGTCAGATGAAACCAAAATAGAACTCTTTGGTAAAAACTCAACTTGTCGTGTTTGGAGGAGCAAGAATGCTGAGTTGCAGCCAAAGAACACCATACCTACTGTGAAGCATGGGGGTGGAAACATCATGCTTTGGGGCTGTTTTTCTGCAAAGGGACCAGGATGACTGATCCGTGTAAAGGAAAGAATGAATGGGGCCATGTATCGTGAGATTTTGAGTGAAAACCTCCTTCCATCAGCAAGGGCATTGAAGATGAAACGTGGCTGGGTCTTTCAGCATGACAATGATCCCAAATACACCACCTGGGCAACGAAGGGGTGGCTTCGTAAGAAGCATTTCAAGGTCCTAGAGTGGCCTAGCCAGTCTCCAGATCTCAACCCCATAGAAAATCTTTGGAGGGAGTTGAAAGTCTGTATTGCCTAGTGACAGCCCCAAAACATCGCTGCTCTAGAGGAGATCTGCATGGAGGAATGGGCCAAAATACCAGCAACAGTGTGTGAAAACCTTGTGAAGACTTACAGAAAACATTTGACCTCTGTCATTGCCAACAAAGGGTATATAACAAAGTATTGAGATGAACTTTTGTTATTGACCAAATACTTGTTTTCCACCATAATTTGCAAATAAATTATTTAAAAATCAATGTGATTTTCTGGATTTTTTTCCTCATTTTGTCTCTCATAGTTGAGATATACCTATGATGAAAATTACAGGCCTCTCTCATCTTTTTAAGTGGGAGAACTTGCACAATTGGTGACTGACTAAATACTTTTTTGCCCCACTGTATGTCCCCAAAGAAACAGCTGAACGCGAGGAGCTTTAAATAATTAGCATAATTATGGAAGTGGGTCACACCAAGATGCTAAACATTGACTCTGCATCGACCTCGGAGAGTTTTGAGTTCCAGGTATGTAATTTGTAGTTGACATTCACGAACAAATCTGAGAAACGAAAGACAAATATCTTTTCTCTGTTACTGCTTTTGTGTCATCGTTTCTTTCTCTGCAATATCAAAACATTAGGTGTATAACTCCATACTTGCAACAATGGGACGCATTTTATCTCAGCAAAACATTTACATATAGGATACACAGTGTATGTAGCAGCAAAACATCTCAAAACTCCAAAAGCAATAGAAATGGAACATTTTGCCCAGAATTCAACTTTGCAGTCAGAATCTTTAAACAAAAAGCTTATGATAACATTATAATGCAAAAAAATTTGGGGATGCTGTGTACAATGTAGATAAAAACAAAATGCGATGATTTGCAGAATATGGATCCCGACATTTCGTTGAAAGTAGTACAAAGACAACATCTCACATGTTGAAACTGAGGAACTTGTTTTTTGAAAAATTTATGCTTATTGTGAATTTGATGCCAGCAACGTGTTTCAAAAATATTGGGACAGGTGCATGTTTGCCACTGTGTTGCCTCATTGACTTTTAAACAGCACACTGTAAACATTTGGGAACTGAGAAAACCAATTGTTATAGTTTTGAAAATGAAATATCCCATTCTTACCCAATATACAATTTCAGTTGCTCAGCAGCTCAGGGTCTCCTTTGTTGTATTTTGCACTTCATAATGCAGCAAAATGTCTTCAACATGGGAGACAGGTCTGGACTGCAGGCAGTATATTTTAGCACCCAGACTCTTACTACAGAGCCAGGCAGTTGTAATACATGCAGAATGAAATTTAACATTATCTTGCTGAAATAAGCAAGGCCTTCCCTGAAAAACATGTCATCTGGATGGTAGCATGTTTCTCCAAAACCTGTACATCATTCAGCATTTATGGTGCTTTCCAGATGTGCAAACTACCCATGCCATATGCACTAAAGCACCACCATACCATCACAGATGCTAGTTTTTGAACTGTGTGTTGATCAGCCAGATGGTCCCTCTCTTCTTTAGCCTGGAGGGCACGAGATCCATGATTTCCAAAAAAGAATTTCAAATTTTGATTTGTCAAACCGCAGGACAGTTTTCCACTTCGCCTCAGTACATCATAAATGACCTTCGGCCCAGAGTAGGTGGTGGTGTTTCTAGATGTTTATGACACGTGGATGCAATGAAGAACTGTGTTCAGAGATGATGGTTTTTGGAAGTGTTCCTGAGCCCATGCAGCGATTTCCACTCCAGAATTGTGTCAGTTTTTTTAGTGCAGTGTCTGAAGGCCCAAAGATCATGTTTTCAGCTTGCATACAGAGATTTCTCTGGATTCTCTGAATCTTTTAAATGATATGTACCGGAGATGTGAGCCCCAAGTTCTTTGCAATTTTATGCTGAGGAACATTATTCTTAAATTACTGTAATATTTACCCATCCAGTCTTTCGCAGGAGTGATGAACCCCTTCCCATCTTGACTTCTGAGAAACTCAGGCCATCTGGGATGCTCTTTTTCTGAATTTTTCACTGCAAAATTTATCAGTTTCTCTGGTTTTACTACTTATAGGTATATGTTTGAGAAACATGAACATTTTTGTTTTGCTCCGTAAAGTACTGACAACATTTCTCCCAAATTCCACATAAAAATATCGTCAGAGCATTTAATTGCAGAAAATGACAACTGGTCAAAATACCAAAAAAGATGAAGTATTGAATAATGCATAGGGATAAAATCAGCTCATGTTTAAAAAGTCTTTAATTTTCTGTAAAGCTGCTTTGCCACAGTGTCTGTTAAAAGCACTATACAAATAAACCTGACACAGAAATATTCAATTTTAAAGAACACTATACTAATGTTTGAACTAGGGATGAGTTCAGAAATCAAATATTTGATGGAAAAACCCTGACATTTAAATCATAGCTTTCATGCATCTTGGCATGCTCTCCACCAGTCTTTCATGTTGCTCTTGGGTGACTTGATGCTACTTAACAGAGGTGGGGACTTGAGACTTGAGGACTAGGACTCGAGTCGACTCGAGTCACTGTTTTCATGACTTGTGACTTGACAAAACATGAAAATACTTGAGACTTGACTCGGACTTGGAAGTCTAAGACTCGGGACTTGACTTGACACACGGTGACTTGAGTGTGATTTCCATCGTGTTTTTATTGTGAAAATAAAATGTAATATGCACATACTTCAGTAATTTTGATTGCACTGCCGTTGCGTTGTCACCGCCCTGTCCATCAGGCACGCTCTCTGCGTGGGCTATATACCACTCCCCATGCCATGATGTGTTCACAGATTTCACATCATATCAGCCATCCCAAGAGTAATCACTTTCGGCTTCAAGGGCTACTGCCTAGAAGGTAACCGACGAACGGCGCAGTGCAAGATTTGCAACGTGACTATTTCTGACAGCCAGACCACGATCTCCAATTTCGTCCGGCATTTGAAGATCCATTCTGCCCAGTAAGTTTATTAATGTGTTATTTGGTGATAGCACCTAAACTCCTCGTTAGCCAATGTTAGCCACGACAGTGAGCGGTAGGACGATTTTAGCCGTTGCAGATGTAGCTAGGGATTCAGTTTATTATTGTGAAATTCTTATGTGAATGCTGGTAAGCAATGTAGTTACGTCAAGTTTAATGATATTGTATATCAGTAGTAGTAAGTTGATTGTGCACTTTGCAGTCGTGATGCTGAATAACATAAGCAGCTTCCTACCCTGTTGTTCTGTTTCATCAGCTTGTGAACATGTACACGTTCATGAGCAGTACAAATTCGTGCAAGTGTGTTCGTGTACATTAGCCAGACTGTCCATAGGGCATAGAGGCAGGGGAGTTTATCATAGCCGTTTGAAATAGCAGTGCAGCAACATACCCATTTTTTTCGTCACACTACCCGCTCAAAAAAGAAAAGAAAACTCCGTCCCACTGCTTGGCTTTCAATCTTGCAATCAATTTTGCCATCAATATATAACTGACATTATTACTGTTTTGTTTTATTCCGTGATGTATTTTACAGAACATGAGTATTTAAAATGCAAATATTTAACAGGCTGGGCACATGTGCCAGGGATGTTTACTGACATTTACTTATGTATTGTCTTTTCAATGTATTAAATTCATATTCTGCTGCTAAAATTACGCCAATATGCCTAAGGTGACTTGACTTGGACTTGACTTATTATAGGACTTGACTTGACATAGCCTGTGACTTGATTTGACTTGCCCAAGACAAAAAAGACTTGGGACTTGCACATGTGTGACTTGGTCCCATCTCTGCTACTTAATGCTACTACAGCTTTGCGACCATCCATTTTCCTTTTGATCACATTCCAGATGTTTTCAGTGGGGTTCAGGTCTGGAGATTGGGCTGGATTAATGTTATCCTACAGTTGTTGAGTGACATTTGAAGGAGTTTATCATCCCGGTCAATGGAGAGCTGTTTTTGCCTTCTGCCAGTCGGTAACTTTGTTGTCCCCAATGTCTGCTGCTTGATCTTATGAATTGCCGTCTTTGACATTTTGAAGATGGAAGCCATCTGACGCTGACTGTATCCCTCTGCCAGTAAAGCCAGAATTGAACCCTTCTTTTTCCTCACTCAAAACTTTTTTTAAAAACTCTTTTAGCATGACGAAGAGAGATTTTTGTATTCCAATTAAATTTAAAAGTACTACTAACACCGTCTGTGCCATCCAAATCAGTCCTATTGCAAGAGGATAGTGATAACCGCAGCAGTGGTTTCTATAGTTTCTCATTAAATAAGATTTGGTTCAGGTGATCACCTAATCAGTACCTCATTAAGTACAATGAGGTGTGCTTGTGTTGGAATTCCAGCACAACCACTGGAATGAAATGGCTGCCATACATAGAGATGCTGATTTAAGAAAAAAACTGAAGTGGTTGGTCTCTCTCTCTCATATATATATATATATATATATATATATATATATATATATATATATAAAAAAAAGTGTGTGTGTATAACACACACACACGCAATATATACACTATCCACACTCACTGGATATGAGCAATTGCGTGTTCTGATTGGCTACTCTACTACTAGGATATCAGCTCATATACCATGAGTAGAGAAAAACAAAATGGCAGAACACATCAAGTCAGATATATCACTTTATCAAGTATTTAAAAGACAGAGAAATGGCTAAATAAAAGAATATAGGGTTCCCCCCAATATCTCCTGCTCCACACTCCAGCCCAGTCGGTGGCAGGAACGCACCTTTACATTAGTTTGCAACCGCCAAAAAAAAAAGAAAATGGAAAATGGCAGACCATGTTACTGAACCAACCAAGGACGAAATAAAAACTCTTCTCGAAAACAAAACTCCAAAAAAAAAAGAAATTCAAGTATTTGATGGCAAGAACATCTCTTTTTTATTTTAAAAAAATTATTATAGCATTTTTCACAAGTTGCTACTGTCATTTTGCTGGTTTGTTTACATTCCAAGCAGAAATTATTTTGTTGGACATTTTGCATGAAGTTTTTATATATCGAATTTGCAAAAAATAAAAAGTGCTCCGTTTCTCAAAATCCAGTGATGGGGGGGGGTTTATTCTACTCCGTTTCATCGGATATGGCTTATAGCCTATGAGGTGCTATCAGCGCATATCCGACTCAATTTTGTGGAATAACACACTCGCACACGTCCACATTTTTATTTGTTTATATATAATAAAACACACACACACCACAACTTTTCCAGTCTTTTGTTGCCCTGTCCCAACTTTTATGAAACATGTTGCTGGCACTAAATTCAAACTGACCCTTTTTTTTTTAATGAATAAGATTTCAATTTCAACATTTGGCATGTTGTCCTCGTTCTATTTTCAACTAAATATAGGGTTTCCATGATTTACAAATCATCACATTCTGTTTTTATTTATGTTTTATACACCATTGCCCTCCACCCCAATGCGATCTGTGGTTGCAGATCACAACATTGATATCATAACATTGATACAGTGTTTTCCCCAGAAAAAAATTAAAGCCCTAAATTCTGGTATGATAAAACACAGACAATTGAGCGCCAACGGCGTGAAGCGAAACTAGGGGGGTCCGGGGGCATGCCCCCCCGTAAAATTTTTTTGAAAATCAGTGCTCTCAGGTGCATTTTCAGGGTCTCTGAGAGGTTTTAGATACATGATTATAGGCTAGATTTTAAGTGCTTCAATGATTTCTGACCTAAATAGTATTAATGTATACACATTTGAAATTTCACCTTAAAAGTTCAACATGCAAGTTAAACCGTTTTGTTATAGATTACTTAGGTATCTGATAGATTTGAAAATCTACGGGGATACCTTGCACTTAATTATCTATGATCAAGTAGTGTTGTAACAAAAATGTGCATGAAAATA